>NC_051225.1:4545172-4715845 GCF_015220715.1 Pygocentrus nattereri
CTGGAAACCGCATCCACTCGTATTGCTGTGGCATTTGGCTTCCTATTAGTAATGTTAGTTATCTGCCTCCTCTTTGCATTTACCTGCTAGCCAAAAACACAAAAATAAGCAAACAAATAAATAAATAATAACAGCCTGCCCCCAAAAATCCACCTCAAAGCACTTGTAGTTTTTCAACAGTACTTCCCTCCCTTATGATACATCATCATAAGGGGGCTTTCCTAGTCTTTAAACCAGAAACTCAACTCTTCACTCTATAGCCTACTGTGGCATCGCTGTAGAATGTGAGGAGGCATGTTTACAACAAATTGCAATGCTTATATTTTTCCTTTTTGGCTGGAATGCCCCTCTAAAGGTCTGACGAGGCAGCATGCCAACAGACCTGACAGTGAGCTTGAGACTAACCTACAGCAGCATATGGCCAACGCAATCTTCATAAATCAATTTCTCCACAAATCTTCCACTGATCAAAGGCTCTGCTCACACTTCTCACTGTAGTTCTTCATCTGCTGATAGCGGTGAGGACTTGTCAGGAGCTGAATGCATGGATGCTCATCACTGCTTTCTTCTGTGTCCCTTGGTTGAGGTTCAGAACCTTCCTGACAGACATTCTCTGTGCTTAAACTTTGGATTAGCTTGTACATTCTGGCGCTCGTAAGCCAAACGGTGAAGCGAAGCAGTTTTCAGAGAGAACATAAGGCTTATATATTGACAAAAGTGCTGATACTGTTATAATTTGATTCATTCTTATTTTTTTATGTTTAAGTGGATTACATTTTAGATATCTGCATTGTAAAGAGCGTCAGCAGCTTCCATATCCAATATCGATTTTGGCCTGAAGGTTTGCTGAATTATCTGTTATGTTTATGAAGTTGTTTGTTCTTTAGAGTGGCGAACCAAGGCCTTCGGTTCCAGCCCACATGAGTTTTCTAGTAGCATGTTAGCATTAAGCTATTCTTGATTACCCATTCTTGATTAAACACAGACATTTAAAGCTTGTACATTAACATAGGTTTTATTTATAGTTTGTAAAAGACGTTAACAGATATTTGGCCTTGAATCAGTTTTACAGCAACTCTTTCAATATAAAGTCCTGCAGCCGCTGTTTAAGATTTCTGAGCGGACCGAAACCTGGTTAGACTACAGCTCGTTTCCACATACATCATATGGAGAAACACCTGCACATTCCACACCTGCAAGAGCTTTTATGACATCGCATTCTAAATCTATAGGCATTAATATGGAGTTGGTGCCCCTTTGCAGCTGTAACAGCTGCCACTCCTCTGGGAAGCTTTCTTCAAGATTTTGGAGAGTGTCTGTAGGAATTTTCGCCTGTTCATCCAGAAGAGCATTTGTGAGGTCAGACACTGATGCTGGACTCGCAATCTCTGTTCTAACTCATCCCAAATGTGTTCATGGAGCCATGAAGCTCCTTGATGCACAGTTTTTGGGAGGATGTTAAAGCCAGAGGAAGTTTGGAAGTGTGCAGGTAGAGTCCGCAGTGCACTCGAGACTTTGATGCACTACATGCCTCAGCAATCAGCGACTTTCTCTGTAACTTTATGTGGTCTGATACTTTGAGGTCTGAGCTCTTCAGAACGACCCATTCTTTCACAAATGTGTGTAAAGCCAGACTGCATGGCTAGGTGCTTGATTCTATACACCTGTGGCAATGAGACTGAATGAAACACCTGAATTCAATGACTAAGAGGCGTATCCCAGTGCTTCTGTCCATACGGTTTATCTAGAACGTCCAAAATGTCCAGTTTTTTTGCACAAAATTGGTCCCAAGATGGGATTACATTCTTCTTTCAGTTCCTAATTATGCTGGTGGTTAATATTTTTAAGGCCTTCATTTCAGCTCCTGAAGTCCTGACCAAGGGAAGAGGTCATTTGATGGTATCTGCCGCGATACGGTGGAGAAAAAAGTTCTGACTGTTATGTCTCCAAACAAATGTGAATGAAATAAAAGTATTACTCCAATATTTGCAGAAATTAAATAAAACACATGAAGATTACATAAAAATGAACAAAAAATTACAGATGTCAATTTTTTAGTTCCTTGAAAGGCTTAGAAGGCCCTCAGGGTTCTCGCCAGTTATTTATATGTTGTTTCTTTCTGTTTTGGAAACCAGAGAAAGGCCTTTGTCTTTAGAATGAAACAAATGGCAGGATAACGTGTGGTGATAATGAGCATGGGGCTATTCAGATGTAGGCAATGAGTATGAATTCAAAGTCTAATTTGATTCACTCCTTCCGGAACTTTCCTCAGACTGAAAAATAAACAAATTAGAAATGTTGAAATTATAGTCACTGGATTGGAAAATAAACAAATTAATAATGCTGGCTTTTTCAACCCAAAGCATAATGTGTTCTGTTTCCTGGAAACGTGTCATCATATTTACTTTCATTACTTTTAGGAGGTTTTGTTTTCTTGTTGCTGCCTTTAGCCAGATCTGACTGTAATGAAGCCTAGATAAGAATGCTGTACTCTATAGTACAAACCGCAGCACCAAAAAGCTGGGACAGTACCTGAAATTCAAATGCAAAAGAAAAGTGATTTGTAAATCCACATTGACCTGTATTTAAATGAAATCAGAACAAAGACAAGATGCACTATATTGCCAAAAATATTAAGTCATCTGCCTTCACATGCATATGAATTTGAGTGACATCCCATTAATCCATAGGGTTTAATATGATGTCGGCTTTCCACAAGGGTTAGGAGTGTGTTTATGGGAATTTTTGGCCATTCTTCCAGAAGAGCATTTGTGAGGTCAGACACTGATGTTGGACGAGAAGGCCTGGCTCGCAGTCTCCGCTCTAATTCATCCCAAAGGTGTACTATGGGGTTGAGGTCAGGACTCTGTGCAGGCCAGTCAAGTTCTTCCACACCAAACTAGCTCATCCACGTCTTTATGGACCTGCTTTGTGCACTGGTGTGCAGTCATGTTGGAACAGGAAGGGGCCGTCCCCAAACTGTTCCCACAAAGTTGGGAGCATGAAATTGTCCAAAATCTCTTGTTGGTGAAGCTTTAAGAGCTCCTTTCACTGGAACTAAGAGGCCGAGCCAAACTCCTGAAAAACAACCCCACACCATAATCCCCCTTCCACCAAACTTTAGCTTAGCACAATGCAGTCAGACAAGTACCGTCTCCTGGCAACCGCCAAACCCAGACTCGTCCATCAGATTCCCAGACAGAGAAGCGTGATTAGTCACTCCAGACAAAACATCTCCACTGCTCTAGAGTCCAGTGGCGGCGCTTTATACAATTGCATTCGGCGCCTTGCATTGTGCTTGGTGATGTAAGGCTTGGATGCAGCTGCTCGGCCATGGAAACCCATTCCATGAAGCTCTCTACGCTGTTCTTGAGCTGATCTGAATGCCACACGAAGTTTGGAGGTCTGTAGTCAGTTTCCGCGCTGTCAGTTTACGTGGTCTACGACTTCGTGGCCGAGTTGCCGTCGTTCCCAATCCATACCACTGACAGTTGACTGTGGAATATTTAGTAGCAAGGAAATTTCTGTTCTGGCTGCTACTTCAGTGACTGCTATGATCATATATGCTAGGCTGCTAATCTATCTTAGTATGTTACACCCTGCTTTGCATAACTCCAGATCTTCTTCAGCACCGTGTGTTGCCTGTGTTCTGTTTTGAATTGATTTTAAGTTTATTTCGTATTTGGTGTTTTGTCTGCACCGTGAATTTTGCATGGTTTTGCACTTGTGTTCCTGTGTTGATCCTGGAGGAATGGTGTTTCATTTCATCATGTACTCGTATATAACTGAAACGACAATAAAGCCTCTTGAACTTGACTTGTATTACAGAAGAATGACAAATAATTCCACTCAAAATTGGATCAGTTGGTGTCTTGAGTTCCCAAACTGGTGTTGAGAAAAGGACAGATGATGTAACACAGTGGAAAACATGCTCCTTAGTGATTTACTAATCACTGCTTTCTATTTATAACATTTCATATACTGTCCCAACTTTTTCCAAACTGAAGCTTGGAGGTAAAGGCTCATCCCAGGCTTGACTGATGCTCAACAGCCTGCTGTTGTAATAGATGTGTCAGCCTTTCTTTATTCCCATCTTAGGCTGACTCACTATCGCTGTCCTCCACTGCTTCCTCTCCTCAGCCCAAAGTCATGTACCTCATATTACAGGGGCACCTTCTCTTCATGCAGGACTCTAGGGTATAGAGATATGTGACTTCGGGCAAGTCACGTCACACAGAAACACAATTACAGGTTCCTGGAGTGGCAGCGAGGTTATAAATATGTGTTTTTGCAGACAGGATGGAAGGCAGTGTTTCTTTGCGGTTCATTTCACACACACTCCTCCATTACTCACTCTTGTCACCTGCTGGCTTCACACCTTCCTGTCTCCACAAAACTCATGCCGCTCTTCCCCACGGTGGACCGTTTCAAATAGAGCTTGAAATATTTGTCCAAATCCGACGGGACCCGACTGTTCACGTCAGACTTTTGTTAGGTTCAGACATCATTTCTAAAATGTTCATTGGGTTTGGGTTGAGTTCAGATTACACAATTGGATTTCTCCTAGCCCATCTCCCGCCTTTAACGGATTTAAGGCCTGCGCTTTTGTTTCTTGTTTCGGAGGAGTTTGAATCCAGTTTCCAGTCCTGGGTTTTACGTGACAGAAAGGGACCAATCAGCTACATCAACAATACAAAGAACTGCTACTGATTACAAAATACAGGACCTCAAATAGGATTCAAGGACTGGATTTGAAGATGTTCGCATCTGTTTAATTCTTTTTGCTTACATTCATGACCTTAAACCAGTTCTGAGGTCCCCCAGGCTGGTCCACAGTTTTGCTTTAATCTCTTTCTGCAGGCCCCCTATTGGTCATTCCACTGGTCTTTACTAGGATAATCTAGGTGTGTCCCAGTTCAGGGGTTACGTCATTCGAGGATGTGGTCTACGAAGGAGTGTCTTTCGAAGGCTGCATAGGCCCGCATGAGACTATGACTTCTCTATGACTGGAGCTGGAGATGGTTCTGTCTGTCTGCTCTTTGGGGTCTGCAGTGAGATTTTGTTTCTAGCAGTATCTGAGCTCAGGACTGTCTTTCCTCTAAGATATTGGTAGCTAGTAAAGATAATTTCTCTACATTGACGAAGCACTTCTTGTAAGTCGCTCTGGATAAGAGCGTCTGCTAAATGCTGTAAATGTAATGTAAACGTGTTTTCTTAGGTTGTTTTCAAAGATCTGAAAAAGTACAGGAAATCACTGCACTGCATTTCTTTTTACGGTGAAAATAAATGGTGTCTTGTCCAATAAAATGAACTTAAATAGTCAATAAATCTAAGATTTCTCCTGTTGTAAGCTTAATTTAAGATCATTTACCTACTAGACATTTTTTACTTGTTTTAAGTAATTTTATGCAGTAAAATTCTCACTTTGTTGGCAAACAATTTTGCTTGTTTTAAGAAATGTGCTTGAAACCAGCCAAACTATCTGCCAGTATAGTGAGATCATTTTACTGCTAGATAAATCTGATAATAAGTGCACAGCCATCTCAAAATGGGAAATATAGCGACTAGATTTAAGATCAGTTCCACTTGACTTGATGCTGTTTTTTGCAGTGCAATTTGGTTTGAGTTCTTTGCTACAAGGCTGCTATGATGTAAGCTTCACCACATTTCACAACAAGTTTTTTAAAACGAGCTAAAACAAGTAAGAAATATCTCAAAACAGATGAAATACGAATCTCATAATGAGAAACGTTGGAGGTACTGACTAGATTTAGGATGATTTCCCATTTTTGCCGTTCTTGCACTGAGGGGTTCCGTGCCAGCAAACCTTGCTATATGCATCTTGAAACTGACATCCATATATATCATCCAACTGGAGACAAGGCACCAGACGGGGAGGCAATCTGACCTGACCTGTCTGGATTGGACGAGGACATCAGTGCAAATATATGTGTGGTTGCATGTCTACGTGAGCGTGTTTCAGTGGAGCTATCATTAGCGCACTGCTCATTCAGCACCGAGAGAGGAGTTAAGCAGGAAAACGGCTGCATATAAACGTGTGTGTGCTTATTCTTCTCAGCGGTCTGCTGATGTGGTCACTGTCAGCGTTTTGGTCAACTCACATTGGGCTTCTGAGCGCCCCCTCTATTTCCATTACCCCTCGAGCAGAGGATCCAGTCACCGTTTCACGCTAGCCGCCCTGGGGACGGCAGTGAGCACTGCCAATGACGCAAGGCCCATTTATAATTGATAGATGGAGTGGGCCAGACCTGTCTCGTAGAATGAACAGAATGCCCTCTGAGGGCTCCCTTTTCCCTCTGCTTCACTGCCGCACCGGAACCTCTTTATTTATGGATTTGACACTCACCCATTGGGCTAGGATGCTGTTGAGCTGAGTGGTTTGAGCCCCTGCGGACCCCTGCGCTTTAGTGCTTCCCAGGTTCCAGCTGAAACGCTGGAACTCAACTCATCAGCTTGTTAGGAAACACTTGACAAGTCAAACCAAGTGTGTTATAGCAGGGAATATGCTAAAGTTAGCGGTGCTGTGGCCTTCTGGGTGGTCTCATCAGTGCCACAGGGGGCAGCTTTTGCTTAAGAAATGTTGCACCTAGCAGTCTATGTGGGATGTATCAAGCACAGGGGCAACATTACACTGACCAGTGACTTTATTAGAACCCTGTACATGGTCGCTCCATCTTGCTGGCGTTTAGTTTTCTGCTGCACACTCTAACAAGAACTGACCTAACAGGGAATAAGTGGAGCCCATGGTTTTAGACTTCATTTTCCACCTGTTGAGACAGTTGGAACAATCATAATAACCACAATTAATGATTTAATGATCTTTTTCTTTTTTATTATGCAACTTTAAACTCATCTAACTTGGGTAATTAGCAACTGTGCGTGCTAGTTAGCATTAGTTTAACCTAACAGTGCTACTCTTAGCTTCCTAACTAGCACGTGTCATCTTAGCAAACTCTTTACAAAGTAATAATCGGGTCATTCTACAGAAATGTCCACTTCTCTCTCTCTCCATAGGTGTCACTGGTGTTGCCGATGCTCATTGGTGTTACACATAAGAAAGGAAACACCAGAGACGTTTTTAATACCAAACGGCTGCTACAGAACATCAAACCACATGTTGTCCATCGTGGAACACCCACTAAAATAGGTCATTTAAAATAAGTCATACCAAGTGACGTCAGCTAAAAGCTCCATATGAGATCATGAGCTAAATGAGTCCACAGTCATGTATAGATTATTGCAGTTAAAAATGCAGAAAAATGTCTTTTTTTTTTTTCTTTCTTCATTATGTGGCCTCACCCTTTACACACGCCTGTGGAGATGAGCTCTTCTGCAGTGCTTGAATTCCATATGACTGATTTAAAAAACAATATTGCTGAATTTATGGCTCAAGAAGGTGTAATTGTTAAAATAACAAATATATTTACTGTCAGCCGAGGGGATCGAACCGGCAACCTCCCGGTCACAGGGCTGATTCCCCAACCTCCAGCCCACGACTGCCCCCGTTTCCACATTAAGGCTGAAATCCCACGAGTTTGACTTACGTTCAAATCAACATATCACTTGAATGCAACTCGAGTCCCAATCTCTGGCCACTCTTGGCTGGATGTTTTTGGGAGATGGAAACTCTCAACCAAGGAGTAAGTTAGCTAGCTTTCCAGCAACCAAGCCACTGCTGAACGAGTGACTCTTTTGTCCAGTCTTAGACAGTCCACACTCATATTTCTGTATTTTCCATGCTCTACCACACAGCTAGTGTCACTTGTGATAATGGTCCACCACCCAAACACTATCTGATCAACATCAGTCCTTTGGTCAGAAATTGATCAGTCGCAGGTTTGGCGTAGCACGTAGACTATGCATAACAACTGGGCTACAAGATGCAACCGTACCCTACATATTGTGGTGCATCTTGAACGTAGCCGTATTGAGTTGTTGAACCGAGACCATCATGGATCTGGACTGTAACTAGCTTCTCCCAAAAGTTTTCATCCCATAATGATTTTCAAATGTCAGTCTTCCTTTATATATTGAGTGCTTTGCTACAAGACAGCTAAGAACAATGCTGCAGCACCTTTCAAAGCCACTGTTCATTATTTCTTACAAACTGACAGGCAGAATGCCAGCTTTCACAGAGAGAGTATTTGGTGGAGATGAGGTCACTCCACTCACGATCGCTGAGAATAAACTCAAGAGTCGATACTGCAAGTCTTAAGTGTGTCGTTTTAAAGTCAGCAGAGGTAAAATAATTCGATCTTTGCAAGATGCGTCTTTCTTTCCTTCACTTCTGTAGTTTGGGTTCACTCATAATACCCCTCGGTATTGTTGAGGCACAATAGCTGTGGAGGGAAAACATGTCTGCGACTGTGGCTGTGGTTCACCTCCAGCTGAGCTGGAAATCTCACACTTAGTGTCTGACTGGATAAGTGCCTGTCTTGCTCTAGTTTCAGCCTCTTTCACCTGCGAATGTACAACCATTAGAGGAAAGTTAAGAATAAATCCTTTTCTCCGAGGCTTTGCCTCACTACTCTTGCATGTCTTTTAAGGGTTGAGTTCCTGTGAGTTTGTGATGTATTAGTGATCATCAGTGTTCAAATTTCCCCACAAATTTCTCAAACTGTTCCCACTTGGAATTTACTTTTTTTTTTTGCTTTCATTTTCTCCAAGTTCTGAGAGAAGACCATGGTGGGTTTCACAGATGTTGCTGCATGAAGATGACAATGCTGGGAACATCACTCTGAATGCTCTCCAAAGGCCTCTTCACACTTTTGCTAACTTTCGAGTGAATTCAAATGGGCCAAATTAAGTTTTTTGTCACAGTCTTTCAGATCAGAAGTATTATTATACAAATTCAACTTGGCACACAAATTCACAACATTCACCAACAGCACATCTGTCTTGGCTGCACTGATCTCTGAATGGGTAGCTCTTCATGTAGTCCGACTTAATAGGTCATCCAAAATGCAAGATTAGCAGTTACATTTCATACAATTCCACTCAGTCGGACATCAAATTAGTGCATAAAAGAGACGTGGAATGGTACACAGATCACAGGGATCAGGAATAGTTGGTACTTATCTTTATTTTGTAATTTGTGACTTGGGTTCTTAGCTAGTTGAGCTTGTTTCTGAGCAAACAACTCAGTCACTGCTGATGACAAAGGCAACTTTCCCCCTATTAAGCCAAATGGTTCTCTGGGCCAGACTGGGCTGGACTCATGAGACCAGTTGCGGTTTCTTTTTCTTTCTGTTGTAACAATAAATACTCAAGAAAACCACACAAATGAGTGCCTAACAGCTACCAGGCTAATAGTCATGCTCCCACTACCACCACAAAAAAAACATTTGATTCCGTCTCTTGCTCCAACTGCAGCCTCTCGGCGTGCCCTCGTCTTCTTTATCCTCTAAACGGGTGTTATTTGAGCACCTGTTACTAAAATAGCCTGTACTGTGGTGGGTTCCACCTGTAGCTGGATATCTAGCTACATCCGCGTTAGCGTCACCCTACAGAGCACAGCTCGAAGCACCACAGAACAATCTTACTTTTTATCTTTGTCACTTTAACACCAGTCATTTGAATCAGGGCTCTCAGCTCTTTCCACAGCTTAAAGCACTACAGACCAGGTTCGATTTCAGCTATCTCAAGTTCAAGTTCAGTTTCAAGAGCCTTTGTCATTTCAGAGCTATACAAGTACACAGAAACAGCATTGCTCCAGGACCTGTCTCTCCACCTTCAATCAATCAGTCAATTTTGCTGTTGTAAGTTTATATCATCTATACTAGCGGTTAGAACAGTTCGGGCCAGCAGCGGAAGAAAGGCCAACGAGGACTGCGGTGCAGGCCACTTGAGAGGCAGCTTTCAAAGTAGGCAGCATTTGCACAGTCCTGATACAAAGACTGTCCCATTCTGTAGGCAGCAAAACATCAGCTGTCTTTAAAGATGCCTTATTCGGAGGAAATGTGTCGCATATGTCCTTCTTGATGAAGCCATAATTCTGTTCATCAGCTGAGAGTTCTATCACTGTAATTTGACAAACATGGTGGACAGAGTGGTTGTTTCTGCTGACCAACATGTTTACAGTGTCTTTTTTGACTGACTGCTGTATTCATGTATGTATGCATGCATGCATGTGTGTGTGTATATATATATATATATATATATATAGTATGTATATATATATAATACGTGTATATATATATATATATATGTATGTATATGTATATATATATATATATATATATATATATATATATATATATATATATATACATATGTGTATGTATATATGTATGTTAGGAACCCTTTCAATGTATATATGTATATATATATATATATATGTGTGTGTGTGTGTGTGTGTGTGTGTGTATGTATGTATATATATATATATATGTATGTATGTATGTAACACACACACACATACATACACACACACACAGACACACACACACACAGTACTGTGTGAAAGTTTTAGGCATCTAAGCAAATGTTTATCACAATATACATTAGAATAAAGTCGTATTCATAATTCAAATAAACAGAAAAACAATAAACAGTAAGAAGAATTTCTTGGGTCCATATTTTTCCTGGACACCTTCACAGCCGCCACAGAGACTCGTTAATATCATCAGTGACATCATGAGCTCAATTTACTGAGCACTGATTGGTCGAACCAGGAGCTGCTTTTTAACTACATATAATACTGGGCTTCCTCGAGGAGAGGCTTGGAGATGGGTAAACAAACACACCAACATCCACTTTTTGTCGATACAGTTTATTGATCTGATTCTTTATTCTGAGTTGCTGCTGCTAGTTTAGTTTGTCTGTCCTCAGACATTAAGAGACGCAGTAGAGAAGCTGCCAGGTGCCGTCTGACTGGCTGTTAAGGGGAGAAAGCTGCACTAAATGGCTGGAGTCAGTTCACGTTCCGAGTGTGTGTTGGGGAGAAACACAGCCGGTTGTCCTGGAATGATGATGGACTCGACGATGTAAAAAGTTCTGAAATAACATGTTTTACTTAATAAACGTGGCAAATGCGTGTTTTTGCCTGCCATGTTTTCTTGTATTGCTATGTTAATCAAAGTCAGGTCATTGTTAAGTGAATGTTGACAGCTAAATTTCAGACTACGAGCTCATAAAATCAGATGAAAATGCATAAAACAAAGAGCATATTAACCATTTTAGCTGTGCGATCCTCTTCTTCTTTCTGGGTGCATTTTGCCCAAAATTATAAGCAGTTTTATCCTGTGTGTGTTAGAACAGCAGGTCCCTTAAGGAGGAGGAGGGCAGTGGGTGAGTGAATTGAAAGTACTCAAAAACTAGTAGACCCAGTGATCTGTAGCGCTGGGCATCAAGTCAAGTTTCTCTGCATTTCTATTAATATTTTTGCAATAATACAGTGCAGAAATTCAATGACTCAAACAGCTCAAGCACTTCCTGAAGCTGTAGAGTCATCCTTTCCATTCCACCTTATCGTGAGATCGTATAACTCACATCCAGAGTTCTTAGGAGAGGAGCTGAGATCCACGTCGTCTGCAACTCACAGAGTTAGTTTTTATGCATTTACATCTATTTGATTTTATTTTAAAACTCATTTTTTATATGTATGCATTAAAATTAATTATTATCTACATAATTTAATCAATGCTAAAATATATTTAATGTAATTAGTTAATACATACTAACATAGTTTAAATATAAAAAGCTGTAAAACAAACAAGATTCTGTTATTTAAAATTTCTGTGATTAGTTTTCATAGAATTTATGAGAAGTCAATGGAGCGATGTTTTGCGCCAGTAGGTGGCGGTAATGCCCCTTTAAGTTGGTCGCCAACTGCCGTAAAACTCGGAGAAGAAAAATATTATGGGATGCACTTCTACTGGTGTGGGTGCAGCGTCGGTCCGCGTGAGATGGTAAACAATCCGAGCCCATCCTGCGTCTTTACTCCCAAATGTGTTCTAATCTGCAGTTTATATCACACCGAGATCAATATATTTATGTAGGTTGTGATGATTTTTAGCAGTTTATCTTGGTCGCGTTGTTGTACTGGACAGTGCTAGCGCACGTTAGCAACACAGCTAACAAGCTAGCTATTCGCTACATAGCATCTCGGCTAACTTAGTAATGCAGCTTGATTATAGTCATAAAACAACTACTGGGAACATTCAGTAAGCCTGATAGCATTCCCTTTGTCCACAACATTTATCCTATTCATTTTGTAAAAAGTTAGGCTCTGTTTGCTTAAAGGTTAGCTTGAGTATTCCCAAAGGTTAGCTTGAGAATTCCTAAAGGTTAGCTTGAGTATTCCCAAAGGTTAGCTTGAGAATTCCTAAAGGTTAGCTTGAGAATTCCTAAAGGTTAGCTTGAGAATTCCTAAAGGTTAGCTTGAGAATTCCAGGTTCACTTGAGAATTCCTAAAGGTTTGCTTGAGAATTCCTAAAGGTTAGCTTGAGAATTCCTAAGCCTCTTTCCCGGCTTTTTTTTCATGATGCTGCTTCCTTGCACGTTAAACGTCGCTGTTGTGGCCTCCTGTTGCTTTTCCTGCCTTTATTAGAATCGGGACTGTAATATATCAGCTGACTAGTGTTGGGTGGGTGACTGCGTTTTACAGCACTGTATTTAAATAGTGGCGTGGATTATAGACGCTGTCTCCTGTCCTGTTTTCTCACATACATGTGGCAACATAGATTTAGCAAGTATATATTAAGAGATATACACATCAAAATGTAGTACATATTAATTTATAGTTCATGTGATATTAAAAATGTCTACAACATCCAGCTGAAATGTTTAGAGTAAGCATGTTAAAAGTATAAATGATTAGTTTTGTTGTATCGTAAAATCAAATTAGGCTCACACAGTCTGATCTCAGACCAGGTTGGATGTATTTTCATCTCATTTTACAGATAACCTCATTGATTTGTTGTTCTTTGTCTTCATTCACAGGTGCTGTGTGAGTGTGGCCTTGCAGATCGTGTGACAGTTTGTTTTCTACTAGGTATGAGTTATTAAAACATTTTAGGCTAAGACATTTCCACCGTAGCCGGACAGGGCAATATCCATGTGTATATCTAGACTGTACATAACTATGACTGAAATGAAATTTTATGCTTTTAATATTTTTGTGAGGCTTTAATGTTAATAAAGCTGTTGCATCAACAAGGTGGTCTGATTGTTTTGCATCATTAAGATTGTACTGAATGGAAAGGAATTGCATAAATGTGATGCATTTTTATTAATTTGGTTTATTACATATGCTTATAAGCATAAATGACATGTAATTCAAATAAATATATGCTATTTATTTTGTAGAGGGAACCTGATTATTATGCAATTCAAACAATATTCTTTATGTATTTTAAATAAATACTCATTATTATTAATTTAGAGTAATTATACTTTATTAATACTGAATACATAAACCTGGAGATTATGCATTTAAAATAAATAGGCTTTATTACACAAATGAATATGCATCATGTAACGTCTATTTGATAGGTCTGTGTTAAAATTATCAAAAGTAAATGGGAATTTGTCGTAATAAAATTACATAAATCTTAAAAGTTAGGGTTAAATATTTCTGTGAGTGCATATTTGTATGAAACTGACCAATGGACACTCTGGAAATCACTAAGGACTGACCCATTACATCAGAAGAAGCTTGTAGACGCTGAAGTTGCTGCAGTGGTTTTGGAAAGATAGAGATAAGGAAAACCCTTTTCTACCATTTTATTCATGCATTCTACTACTTTTGTGAAACTAAGACTTTGCTAAACCCATTTCAAACAACTGATCCGCATCAGTAAAGCTATGATTTCACAAGGGATATTAAGAATTTCTAAAACCAAACTTAATTTTTTTAGCTTCAGTGTCACGTTTTGTGTTTACACAGTACTGCAGGTGAAAATGGCCCAAAGATTGAGAGGGCCGAGATCGTTCTGAACGTTTTGATATGTAACACGTGGGCATCAGGTCATCTGCGAGAGCCTCTGAAGGTGCATTTAAGATGTAAAGACCAATAAAATGCCCTCAGATCCTAGAAGGTTCATTGAAACTGCTAAAGTAAAACATTCATTACGGAGCAAAACTATCCAAAACATCACCTTTTATACATCACCTTAATGCAAATGACTGCCAAAAATCTCAAAAAGTGCCCAACCGTCTGGAGGGCAACCAAATGGTGATTAGTCACGGGCGTGGCAGGATGGCCTTTATCACAGATAAAGCGGAGCAGATATACTCTGATGACTTTGGTGTGCTGCCTGCTGCACAGGGTGATGTCTTTTATGGCTCAGGCTCAGGGATAAGCAGAGCCAAGTGGATGAGGTGCTGGCCTGCCTTTCTCCCCTCGGCTGTCTCTTCCTATTGATTTTGTCTGGAAGGCTTCAGAGAGAGATGTATTTGTGTCTAAGCTGAGGACAGAGAGGGGATGGGATGATTGCAGTGATGGATCTCTCTATATTGGACTGGGCCCAGTACAGATGTAGCCTTGTCTCTCACTATATTTCCCCCTGGAACAACAAAAGGGAACGGCAGACCAGGGGGGAGTCCATGATTCTGGGGATCCAACTCATATATTGATTGGGTTTACTTAAAGATATGAAGTCACTGAGGACAGAGGACTGTGCCTTGTGGAAGCTCGGTTTGATTTGCTGCTTGGAGATGAAAGGACAAAGTTGGTTACAGAGGCACTTTAGTTAATCACTTAGCAGGTCGTGCATGTTCCACAATTACCTCAATATTGACCAGTGACTGACTGGGTTAAAGCCTTGGATATGAAAATCAGTCAAGACACTAACTTAGACAACGCACTGCTCTTAAATCTGATATTAGCTCACGTAAAGTCCTTAATGAGGTCTAGCTTGCAGTTCTCCTGTGTGGAACAAGTCTCAGACATGTCCCACTTACTACTGTCTCAATTGTGTTGCAGCTGTCCTACCCATACTGCACCCGAAATGCGTCTATCATAGCTATTGTTGCTAGATTGGACAATTTTTACAGAACATTGGCAAAAATTCCATATACAGTGTGACGTTTCACATGTATGAAGAATATATGCCGTTTCAAATGAATAACGCCATATAAATTGTATTTAATTGTTTGTAACAATTTCTTATGGGGCTAATTGGGATTTTTGCCAACATTCTGTAAAAGCTTTTTAATAGTACTTAAAAATAAGATTAAGATAATGTCAGATTTTATCATGGGTATGGGGTGTTAGGCCCATAGAATATGGTAAAACAATGATAAATGCCCTAATGTTCAATAAGCAATTGTAATTACTATTAATAATGACAGTCACGATAATATTTTGCCAAAAAATGTAGTTAATTTCAGGTAAAAAAAAACAATGATGAACTGCTGAACGAGGACAAGAACTTCCCCTGATTGTATATTGCATTAATTTCTTGAACTTTTAATTTTTTTTTTCAAATAATTATGAACCTATCCTAATATAGCCGTGTTTTTACAAATGACCACCACAGTGATATTTTGTTTAAAAAAAATGCTATAAATTAGCCATCAAAAACATATTTTTGCATTTCAAATCTTTTCAGATCAACAAGAAGTTATTAAATAAATCATTTAATTAATTATTTGAACGTAAAGAGGTTTTATTGAAAACATTGATTCAAACTTTTAAACAGGAGGGCTGCTGTCTCATTTCTTGGCTCTATGCCTCTTTCTCACTGTTCTGTGGCTGTTTGTTGGGCTCAGGCCTGATTATCCATTTCCCACAAGTCAAATAGGAACGTATTATGGATGTTGTAAATATAAATGTTAGGAAGGGGGTAATTGACTAACATTCAATGGAAATAACTCTAAAAAATATGCATCACATGAGTATATGCACCCCCCCCCCCTGTTTTCCAGCATGCTTCCCTTCATTGCTGTCCTCCCACCTCTTGTCTGTAAGGATAGATGATGAGTGGGCCCGGCCCACTGGGCAATAACCATGATGCTAATAAAAATGAATGAGTGTCATTACCAGCACAACGTCTGGTTATACAGAAGCTTTATAACATCCAGACACAGCATCCATGTTCAGAGGGAGGGATGGGGGGATCCATGCTGAAGACGTCTAGGGTCTGCTTTGAACTGGGGTTGTTTTAAAGGCTGATTTTCGGGTCTACAAAAAGGCCAATAAAATGTTGGAAGAAATTAATATTATTATTATTGTTGTCATCAACAACAACAATAATAATAAACGCACATCTTCTAAGCCGCTTCTCCTTCTGGGTCGAGGGGGGTGCTGGAGTCTATCACCAATTAAGACTGCCTTTCATCTGCATTCACCAGCTGTCTAACAAAAAAGACAAACAAACAAACAAACAAAAAAACACCATTTCAAACAACCTGCTCCCCAAAAACAACAACAAAATAATCACCCAAACGCTTAAAAACTCATCCCACCTTCAAGATACATCAGAAGTAGAGTTTTCTAGTCTTTTAACTGGAAAATCTCACTGTAAGACTGCTGTGGAACTAAAGGTGGGCATGTTTATGACAGATAAAGTGATTACAGTCTTCAGTTTGGCCAACGTTTATCAAGGATGTCCCTTTGAAGGGACAAAAACATGTTAGAACTAATTATTTCTCACTCATTTCACTGGAAGTGGAGAAATTCCGTGATAAATGCAGATTCCAAACGTCCAGTCCATACCACGTGTTTTGTCAGTAGCAGGAGGCATTTTATTGTGAAGAATGTAAATGGAAAGTAGATGCATGATGAATCGCAACTATGTGTATTCACATAAGTTCATGTGAATAGTATAGCAAAGCTACACTAACAGCGCAGGATTTTTAAGGGTTACGTCACCTTTATTTCCCCTCCTGTCGCATTTCCAGAGCAGCCACTCTCACTGTATAGAGACTACCGACAGGGTGAAGCTTCAAAAACAAGAACAAGGTAAACCGCACGCTAATTAGCAGGAGATGAGCTGGCAAGGGGCAGCGGCGTCGGCACATCTCTCAGCAGTCCCCTCCTTCTCTCTTTATCCACTGGCTCTCCACCGCACTGGTAGGCCAACAAAAAGGGCCGAATCAAATAGCCGGGCTGTGTTTCATGTTGCTGGAAGAGAAAGGCGAAGGAGAAGTCCCTTCCTTCGCCCCCCTCGGTCGCTCCCTCAGCCGGACTGGCTGCAATTGACGGCAGCGATGCAGGTCGTCAACACCCACCTATGGTGGCTTTGTTTCACAGAATAAGCGCACACAAACAAGCAGACAGAGCTTGGAGTCTAAATTTAAAAGCACCAAGGGCCACGTTAAGTCTTCACAGCAACTGCATTAAGCCATAGCACAAAAACACACATTAACACTCTCCACACTGTTGTTGTTCAAATTTACACCTTTCTCTCAGCTCATCCACCCACCCGGCCTCGAAATAGAAGCCGGTGCGGAGATATCTTTCAGATATAGCTCGCTTGCATCACTTCTCTTTTTTAAGGAAAGGAGAGACAGGCCTACATGCGGAGTCCTGTCTCCGTCTAGCACTTACAGAGGAAGGGAAATGTGTGTGACTAGCAGGCTGAAACAGACGCGTTCCACCAGGCCTTCAAAGTGTGAGGACATCACCATACAGGAAACATCTGAGTCACTTAGAATTTTATCACTCCGTGCTCCCCATGCCAGCTGTCAGGAGTTCTGCAGTGATGTCCAGATCTGGTCCGATTTCACTGCGAGAGATACTGATTGGTTTGGTTCAGCCAGCGCTGAATGGAAGGAAGCTGGATTCAGTAGAGCTACTGTACAGGGGTGCTATGGTGGATACAATAGGGGCTGACTTCATCTCTTGGCCCTACCACTTAGCCCTTAGTTAACTGCCGCACCATTTAATGTGGAATGGGAAAATTCCAGCAAGAAGCTGGAGAATAGCTGTCTTACATTTACAGAATTTGGCTGACGCTCTTATCCAGAGCGACTTACAACTTGATCATTTTACACAGGTAAGCAAAGAAGGTGCTAGGAGTCTTTTTTTTTCTTTTTCACATTTTATTGATTTTTTTTGTTGATGTTTGTGTCTGTGTGTGTCAGTGATATGTATGTGTGTGTGTGTGTGTCAGTGATATGTATGTGTGTGTGTGTGTGTGTTTCAGTGTCAGAGGGGTGTCTGAGTGTGTCTATGGTGTGTGTGTTTTAGTGGTGTGTGTTTGTGTGTCAGAGGGGTGTCTGAGTGTGTCTATGGTGTGTGTGTTTTAGTGGTGTGTGTTTGTGTGTCAGAGGGGTGTGTGTGCATGTGTTTGTGTGTCAGAGGGGTGTCTGAATGTGTCTATGGTGTGTGCTTGTGTGACATTTTTTCTTATGCTTCTATGGCTCTCTCAGCTTCAACTCCCACCACCACTGGAGACTTTGTGCTAATGTTTCCTTTGTCGGTGTCCCTGGTTTGAGGTGTTCATTAGCACCGTTCCGGAAAAATCCAGTTGTCCAATATGTGAGGTTGAAGGGTACTTCGTTACAAGCCTCACGCAAGAATTCTGGCGGCCAGCTGTGATCAACAGTACGGCTCTTCTTGTTGTCACGCCACCACTGGAGACCTTCTGCTGTTTTCTCTGGGTAGGCTGTCTTCCAGAATGTCCGTGTGCGTGGGACGTGAACAGGTACACCATCACGCTTTGAATTGACCACTCTGGGACAGACAGCCTCCCTGCGTTCAGGACCGGGACGGACAGCCTCCCTGCGTTCAGGACCGGGACGGACAGCCTCCCCGCGTCCAGGACCGGGGCGGACAGCCTCACCGCGTCCAGGACCGGGGCGGACAGCCTCCCCGCGTCCAGGACCGGGGCGGACAGCCTCACCGCGTCCAGGACCGGGGCGGAGAGCCTCACCGCGTCCAGGACCGGGGCGAACAGCCTCACCGCGTCCAGGACCGGGGCGGACAACCTCACCGCGTCCAGGACCGGGGCGGACAACCTCCCTGCGTTCAGGACCGGGGCGGACAACCTCCCTGCATTCAGGACCGCCTTTCTTCTGGTTGTTGGTCTTTCCAGAAGAGCTTCTCTGTCCATCTGCTTTGTTGTTTGGAGGATTCTCTTTGTTGTAGTTGATCTTCCGCCCTTTTCCCCTTGTTCCTCTCCTGGTTTTTCTCTTTTTGGCCTCCTCAGGAGGGTCGCTTGTCTTTACGTCCAGAGGCTGTACATCACCATATGAAGCGTCTTTGAGGTCGAGATGTTCACTGGCAGACATCTTCAGAGGCTGGAGACTCGCCAACAGGGCTTCATCTTGCATGATCTCTAGGAGCTCTCTGTTGGCATCAGCTACAGCATTATTGGAGCTCACTAGATGATCCAGATGTGTCTCCAGATTGTCCTCCACAGTCTTATCCATGCTGGGGTCCATAACTTCATTTTCGAGAGGCTGGAGACTTGCCGACAGGGCATCATCAAACAGGACGTCCAGGAGCTCACTGATGACTGTGTCATCGTTGGAGCTCACTAGATCATCCAGCTGTTTCTCCTCAGTCCCCTCTAGAATGCTGTTCATGGCTGTGTTGGTGGCTTCAGCAGCCGCTTCATTAGCCACCGTAGTCTGCACAGTCTCAGCTTTCAGCAGCTGCTCCATGCGCATCCCGACCTCATCCAGCAGCGTGTTCAGGAAATGCAGGATTGCTGCATCTTCCTCTTTAGTGAGGCTACCTTGTGCTGGAGGTGCCGTGGCCTCCACAGTCTTATCCATGCTGGTTTCCATGACTTCATTTTCGAGAGGCTGGAGACTTGCCGACAGGGCATCATCAAACAGGACGTCCAGTAGCTCTCTGATGACTGTGTCATCGTTGGAGCTCACTAGATCACCCAGCTGTTTCTCCTCAGTCCCCTCTAGAATGTCGTTCATGGCTGTGTTGGTGGCTTCAGCAGCCGCTTCATTAGCCACCGTAGTCTGCACAGTCTCAGCTTTCAGCAGCAGCTCCATACGCATGCCGACCTGATCCAGCAGCGTGTTCAGGAAATGCTGGATTGCTGCATCTTCCTCTTTAGTGAGGCTACCTTGTGGTGGAGGTGCCGTGGCCTCCAGCGTCTCAGCCGAAAAGCTTTCAAGGCTGGACGTGGGACCTACTGGCAGGCCCAGGGCGTGGGCCTCTTCCTCCACCACCTGTTCTTCCCCTTTTTTGACTTCCCTCCATGTCCTCCCCCTCCTCCTCTTTCCTTTCTTCCTCTTCTCACCCTGCTGTTCCTCGTTCACCTTGCTGACCGAGTCCGAGTCCGAGTCGGACTCCCGGCCTCGGCAGCACCAGCTCCAGAGGCAGCTCATCTCGTCACATGTATGAACAGAATGATGTGAAACCAGCCGTGCACCCCTATTTATAACCTCTGGTCCTTTATGACGTCACACATACACATTATGACGTCACGTCCTGATGACATCCGAACTCCAAACAACATTCTGCTGAGTCATGCTGAACAGTGAGGGAGGAGCTACAGTCCAGCGTAGTTACTGGTTTCCCGAATGAACGCTGCTAATTAGGCTAGGCTAGCGGAACCGAGCCGGGGCGGAGGAGCAGCGCTGACAGCTCAGTTACACCGGCGAGTTTGGCGACTATTAAACAGCGTTTTAGATGCACTGCTGTAAGGTAACATCACCTATTCCCCACGCGTCGGTTTCCCCTACACTCATTCATTCGTTCATTTTCCCGTCTGTGTAATAAAAACACTTGTCACCCATTCATATGAGGCCGTGGTCATATGTCCGTTTCCCCATTAAATCGGTTGGCAAGACCATCTAAGCTGTGTTTGGACATCAGATCTGTGTGATTAGTGCTTTATCTCGCGATTGCGTCCTTCATATATTCAGTTCGTGTCTGTTTTTATACAATTCCATTGAATAAAACTTCACAGGTGACGTTTCTGTCTCGTTTCTTTAAAATTATTGGCCCGAACGTGACCAAAGTGCGTATTGGTTGCTAGGCAGATTCTGCAGCGTCCAACCAATCATGAAATCGTGCATGACTTCGGGTATTTCCGCCCTAAGTACTGACAGGCGAAAAGAGCCGAACTCTGTTTGGAGCGCAGCGCTGTTACAGCAGCGGTGGGGTGAGGTGGGGGGTAAATCTCAATCTTTAAACCTAGTGTTTGCTTTCTCACAGAGAAGTACCCTAAAAAACATTGGGTTGAAATTGACCCAAATTGGGTTATTTGCCGCACCATTTAATGTGGAATGGGAAAATTCCAGAAAGAAGCTGGAGAATAGCTGTCTTACATTTACGGCATTTGGCTGACGCTCTTATCCAGAGCGACTTACAACTTGACCATTTTACACAGGTAGGCAAAGAAGGTGCTAGGAGTCTTTTGTTTTCTTTTTCACATTTTATTGATTTTTTTGTTGATGTTTGTGTCTGTGTGTGTCAGTTATATGTGTGTGTGTGTGTGTGTGTTTCAGTGTCAGAGGGGTGTCTGAGTGTGTCTATGGTGTGTGTGTTTTAGTGGTGTGTGTTTGTGTGTCAGAGGGGTGTGTGTGCATGTGTTTGTGTGTCAGAGGGGTGTCTGAATGTGTCTATGGTGTGTGTGTTTTAGTGGTGTGTGTTTGTGTGTCAGAGGGGTGTGTGTGCATGTGTTTGTGTGTCAGAGGGGTGTCTGAATGTGTCTATGGTGTGTGCTTGTGTGACATTTTTTCTTATGCTTCTATGGCTCTCTCAGCTTCAACTCCCACCACCACTGGAGACTTTGTGCTAATGTTTCCTTTGTCGGTGTCCCTGGTTTGAGGTGTTCATTAGCACCGTTCCGGAAAAATCCAGTTGTCCAGTATGTGAGGTTGAAGGGTACTTCGTTACAAGCCTCACGCAAGAATTCTGGCGGCCAGCTGTGATCAACAGTACGGCTCTTCTTGTTGTCACGCCACCACTGGAGACCTTCTGCTGTTTTCTCTGGGTAGGCTGTCTTCCAGAATGTCCGTGTGCGTGGGACGTGAACAGGTACACCATCACGCTTTGAATTGACCACTCTGGGACAGACAGCCTCCCTGCGTTCAGGACCGGGACGGACAGCCTCCCTGCGTTCAGGACCGGGACGGACAGCCTCCCCGCGTCCAGGACCGGGGCGGACAGCCTCACCGCGTCCAGGACCGGGGCGGACAGCCTCCCCGCGTCCAGGACCGGGGCGGACAGCCTCACCGCGTCCAGGACCGGGGCGGACAGCCTCACCGCGTCCAGGACCGGGGCGAACAGCCTCACCGCGTCCAGGACCGGGAAGGACAGCCTCCCCGCGTCCAGGACCGGGGCGGACAGCCTCCCCGCGTCCAGGACCGGGGCGGACAGCCTCCCCGCGTCCAGGACCGGGGCGGACAGCCTCGCCGCGTCCAGGACCGGGGCGGACAGCCTCGCCGCGTCCAGGACCGGGGCGGACAGCCTCGCCGCGTCCAGGACCGGGGCGAACAGCCTCGCCGCGTCCAGGACCGGGGCGGACAACCTCCCTGCGTTCAGGACCGGGGCGGACAACCTCCCTGCATTCAGGACCGCCTTTCTTCTGGTTGTTGGTCTTTCCAGAAGAGCTTCTCTGTCCATCTGCTTTGTTGTTTGGAGGATTCTCTTTGTTGTAGTTGATCTTCCGCCCTTTTCCCCTTGTTCCTCTCCTGGTTTTTCTCTTTTTGGCCTCCTCAGGAGGGTCGCTTGTCTTTACGTCCAGAGGCTGTACATCACCATATGAAGCGTCTTTGAGGTCGAGATGTTCACTGGCAGACATCTTCAGAGGCTGGAGACTCGCCGACAGGGCTTCATCTTGCATGATCTCTAGGAGCTCTCTGTTGGCATCAGCTACAGCATTATTGGAGCTCACTAGATGATCCAGATGTGTCTCCAGATTGTCCTCCACAGTCTTATCCATGCTGGGGTCCATAACTTCATTTTCGAGAGGCTGGAGACTTGCCGACAGGGCATCATCAAACAGGACGTCCAGGAGCTCACTGATGACTGTGTCATCGTTGGAGCTCGCTAGATCATCCAGCTGTTTCTCCTCAGTCCCCTCTAGAATGCTGTTCATGGCTGTGTTGGTGGCTTCAGCAGCCGCTTCATTAGCCACCGTAGTCTGCACAGTCTCAGCTTTCAGCAGCTGCTCCATGCGCATCCCGACCTCATCCAGCAGCGTGTTCAGGAAATGCAGGATTGCTGCATCTTCCTCTTTAGTGAGGCTACCTTGTGCTGGAGGTGCCGTGGCCTCCACAGTCTTATCCATGCTGGTTTCCATGACTTCATTTTCGAGAGGCTGGAGACTTGCCGACAGGGCATCATCAAACAGGACGTCCAGTAGCTCTCTGATGACTGTGTCATCGTTGGAGCTCACTAGATCACCCAGCTGTTTCTCCTCAGTCCCCTCTAGAATGTCGTTCATGGCTGTGTTGGTGGCTTCAGCAGCCACTTCATTAGCCACCGTAGTCTGCACAGTCTCAGCTTTCAGCAGCAGCTCCATACGCATGCCGACCTGATCCAGCAGCGTGTTCAGGAAATGCTGGATTGCTGCATCTTCCTCTTTAGTGAGGCTACCTTGTGGTGGAGGTGCCGTGGCCTCCAGCGTCTCAGCCGAAAAGCTTTCAAGGCTGGACGTGGGACCTACTGGCAGGCCCAGGGCGTGGGCCTCTTCCTCCACCACCTGTTCTTCCCCTTTTTTGACTTCCCTCCATGTCCTCCCCCTCCTCCTCTTTCCTTTCTTCCTCTTCTCACCCTGCTGTTCCTCGTTCACCTTGCTGACCGAGTCCGAGTCCGAGTCGGACTCCCGGCCTCGGCAGCACCAGCTCCAGAGGCAGCTCATCTCGTCACATGTATGAACAGAATGATGTGAAACCAGCCGTGCACCCCTATTTATAACCTCTGGTCCTTTATGACGTCACACATACACATTATGACGTCACGTCCTGATGACATCCGAACTCCAAACAACATTCTGCTGAGTCATGCTGACCAGTGAGGGAGGAGCTACAGTCCAGCGTAGTTACTGGTTTCCCGAATGAACGCTGCTAATTAGGCTAGGCTAGCGGAACCGAGCCGGGGCGGAGGAGCAGCGCTGACAGCTCAGTTACACCGGCGAGTTTGGCGACTATTAAACAGCGTTTTAGATGCACTGCTGTAAGGTAACATCACCTATTCCCCACGCGTCGGTTTCCCCTACACTCATTCATTCGTTCATTTTCCCGTCTGTGTAATAAAAACACTTGTCACCCATTCATATGAGGCCGTGGTCATATGTCCGTTTCCCCATTAAATCGGTTGGCAAGACCATTTAAGCTGTGTTTGGACATCAGATCTGTGTGATTAGTGCTTTATCTCGCGATTGCGTCATTCATATAATCAGTTCGTGTCTGTTTTTATACAATTCCATTGAATAAAACTTCACAGGTGACGTTTCTGTCTCGTTTCTTTAAAATTATTGGCCCGAACGTGACCAAAGTGCGTATTGGTTGCTAGGCAGATTCTGCAGCGTCCAACCACTCATGAAATCGTGCATGACTTCGGGCATTTCCGCCGTAAGTACTGACAGGCGAAAAGAGCCGAACTCTGTTCGGAGCGCAGCGCTGGTACAGCAGCGGTGGGGGGTAAATCTCAATCTTTAAACCTACTGTTTGCTTTCTCACAGAGAAGTACCCTAAATAACATTGGGTTGAAATTGACCCAAATTGGGTTATTTTCACAACCCAGCGCTGGGTCAATATTGGACAAACACGGCATTGGGTAGAATTGACCCAGTACATTGGGTTATTAATGTGACCCAGCATTTTTGGGTCAAGCATTTAACCTAAATGCAATGTAATTTTAACTAGAATGCTGGGTTAAATGAACCAAAAGTTTGGGGTGTACTGTGATTACTTTTAAATGTATAATTTAGACATTATTTTAACACATACTTTACATATTATATATTCTTACACTTAAAAAAAAAAATACCACTTTTAAGCACCAACAATAATTTATATATATGTATATATATATATATAAAAAGCACATTTCTCAATGACAACAATAATAACAATAACAGCAGCAACAACAATTACAAGCAACCTTATTCAATAACAAATTTTCTTTTGCTTGAGAAATTAATAAAATAAAAAGAGGTAACACACATGGCGTCATTCTGGGAGCTGTCACTGATCTGTGGCAAAAATAAATGCCCGCAAGAGTCTTAAGGAGGGAGATTCATGACCTGGTAGCTCATAAACAACAGTCTGAAGAACACTGTCGGGGGTAGTTTATATCAAATACAAAGAACGCCTTAAAACACACATCAACGGCTCCCACGAGTGTGCTCTGCTCCATAGCTTGTCCATTGATGACCGCAAAACACTGGGAACAACGCTGATCATCACCTATGATAATCCTTTATTAGTCCCATGTAGTTACAGCAGCAAGGGGAGAGCAAAACAGAGTAAACAAATATTAAGAATCTAAATGATTATAAATAAAAGTCAAAAACAAAAACCAACACACATGAAACCGGCATTGTACATGGAAATACTACACACTGGTATGTTGGTACGCACCTAGAGCCAAAACGAATGGGTATGGTCTTGTGGCCTCGGACACGTATTCCACCATATTAGTCCCAATCTGTTGTAAACATGAAAATTGAAACATAGAATTAGTACTTTAATTTTACACCTTAATTCTAACATGCTGAAATAATCCACTTTGATCAGGGATGTCCTGATCTAAGCTTTCTGTCCTTCAATTTGAAACTGATTATTGTAACACTGAGCATCAGCTGACATCCAATGTTTGCATATGTAACAACCATAGAATTTAGTCTAGAGAGAAACCTGTTAGTCTACTGAATACTACAGTACTGCTTCTTAGCTTTTAATGTGACACCTTTTAGTGATGCATTTCTTTTTAAATGCATGCATTTGATATTGTTTACAACTGCTACAACAAATCGATATGAATTCAATTAGTTGTCTTGACATGGGACACCCCCAACAGAAAAATAAAAACCTCAGCATAGTGAGCATATATATATAAAATAAATATAAAAGCACATTTCTCAATGACAACAATAATAACAATAACAGCAGCAACAACAATTACAAGCAACCTTATTCAATAACAAATTTTCTTTTGCTTGAGAAATTAATAAAATAAAAACCTCAGCATAGTGAGAAACAGTTAAAAATGCTGTTAAATTGAGGTAGACTGCTAATAAAATGTGACTTTTTTCAACTGGATCTTAAGACTGGCGCTGTTCCAACAATATGGAGGTGTAAGCAAACCAGCAAATTTTACGACAATAACTGTACCTCTATATTTGAGTTTAGCTGGTTGCTAGGCTGTTGTCATGATACTGTTTACACTCAGGATGAGCTGCTTTTGTGGGTGTGGTTTGACTAAAAGTCTCAGGACTAAGTGATAAGGTGGTCTATTTCTACATTACAGCTCTTTCAAATTATCATCAGAATCTGAAGAACCAGCGCTGGAAAATCCTCAGTCCCAGTCAGTCATAATGCTGTTGTACTGCGGCGCTGTTCACTGTTGTCCACCAGTGACGTCACACGGTACCGCTCAGGAATTTCCGTAGCGAGCTCAGGTTTTTTCCGTCTGTTTAATTAAAAGAGTCAATTTTAAAGAAAAATTAAGCAGCGAATTTCATTTTAAGTCATGTTCATATATTTTCAGTATCCAAAACAATATGAAATCACCAGGGCTGTCCAAATGTGGTGCTTAGCCTTTAATAGCGCCGCACTCTCTTTACAGGCTCACATCTAGATGAAAGTCAGAGGTGAAAATGGAGCACAAATAATAAACTAAAAGTATCAGACGTTGGGCAGGATACAGCCAATAACCTGATCTACCAAAATATGTCTGGAACCACTTAAGACTGAGACATCCCAACTGTGATCAGAGACAACTAACTACTTAGTTTAGAGGTAGGTGTGTAATTACAACAGAGCAGAATATTACCAGATTTATATCTCTCAACTTACAGGCTGTAGATCAATGAATGACTTTCTTGTCTCTTCACAGCTCAGACGGAAGGTCTTCCGGCAGAATCCTATAGACAGAAGCTGGTAGGACTACTGGCAATAATCTCACAGCCCTGTCACCTTGCGCATCTGGAAACAAGAATCTCTTATTAGGAATAAGAATCTTTTGTGGTTACATGTTCTAACCTGCCAGCTGTAAAACTACTTCTTTCCATTTTTTCTCTCACGTGATAGTAAAATGTATTCTCTGATTTACATGTTCACTAAAATGTTGTGTACTAATTTTTTTAACATAGTATCCACTGTGAAGACTACCTGCACACACAGAATCCAGTCTTGAAAGAATTCCAGAAGCTTGCTTCTCCTGGCTAGCAAACCATAAATTTCTGTCTCTGAAAACGGGCATCCACTTTTCTGCCAGTTATCCAAGTTTCCCAGCACAGGCTGGGTGTAGAATGGCAAAGTCCTGAGCAATCTGCAGACATAATTTTCATTTAATTACTTTTCCAAGTAAATTACAGATAACATTCAGTAATTCTGACTTACTATCAAGTGCATTCTGACTTTGCATATCCTACCATTCCTGGAGTATCCAAAAGACGTGGATGCTCTTTTTTGACCTCCTCCACTGTCTTTGACCCATGCTCCCTTATCCACTTAGCTCTGTGGATGGCTGTCTGCTTCATGTATTCTTCTACTTGGTTAAGGGGTCGGATGTTATTTCTTAACCACTCCGTCATCGCCACTGCCCTCTCATCAGATATTTCAGTCTCTGTATTATGCAGAGAAAGACAACGCCTTCACTGTTTGAAGTAGACACCACAAATTATCTTGCGTTATTTCCTGACTGGAAGCAGGAAATCCTTCAAAGTCATGTGTTATACAATGTGATAAAATAATGACATTCTACACATTCACCTGAAACTAAATTTGTAGGTTTACACAAATCAGCTATATTAGCTAGTATTAATCTTTACAGCAATTAATGGCTCAGATCCTTACGCTCGCCCATGTTTCCTGCTTCCAACAAGAACTGACTATTCTTTTCCTGTCTTGACCTCTCTCCCCTTGACAGGTGGTTCTGAAGTTATGGCTAATCAGTGTACTTTAATGAAAACTTAACAGCAGAACCAAACATGTGAACTGTAGCATAAATGGCAAGTCACAAACTGTTTGATTTTCCAAAACGCACCAGCCATTCTACAGTGATCATGCCGTAATGACAATACTGTCTAATAGAGGATCACATTAAAATCAGCAAGACAAGTTACCCAAAACCTTTCTTGGTATGATAACCTGTTTGTGCATGTACCTGGCAATACCAATTAGTTACAGGGTTCTCCACAGGGCTAGGTCTGCACTTTCCACTACGGAGCCTCTTCCGTACATTTCTTAAACGCTCTTCAACGAAGCCAGTTGCTGGTCTGTGAGTTCGACCTGGACTATACCACGCCTCCTTTAAAAAAAAAAATTCAAATATTCTTTGACATGTCAGACCTAAAATAACCACATAATACACACACAAAGTCCGGTGTGCTTTGATTTTTACTGGCACTTACATTGCCGTTCCCATGCTGATCCCTTAGATACGGAAATTCCGTCACTAAAGATGAGGCCAGGTTTTCCTTGTTTCCAATGCTGGACTGTAAACAGATATCAGATGTATTTACACACATACACACACACACACACACACACACACACACACGTCACACAACATCAGTCAAAACAGTACACTCACGTCTCTCCGAACCGCTCCATGAGATGTGACACTAGGATTCTAACCATAGACCTCCTCTGCTTGAGCGAGATGCACCGTTTGGTGTCAAGACTGCACATTATCTCTCTACTCTCCGGTGTTTTCTCGAGGGCCTCCCTAATTTTCTGGGAAGATAGAAGGGGGAAAAAAAAAAAAAAAAAAGATAGGGAGCACAAATATCCCATTCAACTTTTCAGTCTTTTGTGAATACCTTATGGGGATGGCACAAGGCCAAAGTTAAAAAAAAAAAAAAAACCTAAAGACAACAACAACAACAACAACACCACCACATACAAACGTTCCCCCTTGTCCTGAAGACATGGCTTTATGCTGCTGGTCCAGTGATGGTCCTGCTGATGGGCCATTTTCAACCAGCTCAAGTTGCATTTCCTTTAGAGACAACCAAATAAAATTAGTCTCATGTGTTAAAGAGCAAAACTGGTGAAAGGCAATACATGCTCAATGAAGATAACTGAAATCTCTGAAAAAAAATATTTGATTATTTGTCCAATATTAAATTGACATGTTTGGTGACTGAATATAACATCTTTAGATCTGCATTATGAAGTAGGTTTAGGCAATAGGTCGGTGTATTCAGATATCAGCAGTGACTAACAACTGACACAATGAAGATGCTGCAGAGGTGGTGTGTGTGTGTGTGTGTGTGTGTGTGTGTGTGTGTGTGTGTGTGTGTGTGTGTGTGTGTGTGTGTGTGTGTGTGTGTGTGTATGTATGTATGTATATATATATATATATATATATATATATATATGTATATATATATATATATATATATATATATATATATATATATATATATATATATACACACACATATATATATACATATATATATACACACACACACACACATACACTTTTGAAATCAAAACTTTTGCTAATTATTTTTCAGACCGACATCACTCAGGCCTACTACAAAGTTAATGTGCTATCAAACAAGAAAGAATATAACCAGTGACTCCCTAACTTAGGGTTAAACCACCATAAAAAAGGACAAAAGTAAAGACAGGTTGGGTGTCAAAACTGGGGCTACGGTTTCATTATGAAATACAGATAACAGTCAGAAACTATGTTCAGAAGCATATTAGAGATTACTTAACAACTTGACATGGTTTGACGCAACTGATTTAGGCATGTAGTTTGAACAATACTAACTGCTGAGGTATCAATTTAAGACTTGTAAGCTCTGCTTCCATAAAAGCTATCAAAACTAAAAGTGGAGCCGACTAAATTCAAAATTTTCCTTTAAAACTGCTCCTTCAAAAATGTCAACTTACCTAAACCTGCTAGGAGGCTTATGGGTTAGTTTATAAAAGCAGAGTAGGTTATAAGACCTGTAAGATTTTTAATGGAAACCATTTACAATTTCATGTAGTTTGGGAACAGTTATTACATAAAAAGATTTTCCAAATACATGTCCATTCTTCATTAGGACCTCACATTTCAGCTTGCTACCTTTTTACTAACGTGAAGACCGTAATGTAGCACAGGATGAGCATATCATATATATTATAAAAATTGTTCTGAACTTCAGAACAGTGCCACCACATACTGCTATACTGTATCAAAATAAATAAATAAAAATAAACGTTTAAGGACAACTTGTGTTATTGTGCACAATGTATAACAAGAGTACAGATGGGGCAATGTATGTCTTCAAAGGAAAAATGCAAAGGGTAATGGTACATGGTCAAAAACTGAAATGCCTAAAAAACAGTTTTTTAAAAAATTACAGTGAAGGAAAAAGTCTCGAATGGTCTGTAACGCAGAGAAACATAGCGATTATCATCGCCCTCTTTATAGGACCTTGCAAAATGGAGAGGGTGGTGATCATCAAGACAGTTCACATCAACCACATCAAGCTCAGATCCAGGAGACACACTGTAAGAAAAATAGTGTCTTTCCAATCCTACTGTATCATACTTCCTCACAATCAGTTTGACAGAGGACTCCACGGATACAATGCGCTCTACCATAGCAAACTGAGGCTCACCATCACAAGCGTGAGAGACTAGAAGAGACATTCCAGGCCTATATTCAGTGCCCCTCCATCTCACCCAAGATGGAACATACACTTCAGTGAAAAGCGGCATTTCAAACTTGTGCTTGATGCTGTCATATCCATCAACACAGCCCAACAGATCTGTGCATCCTGGACCAACTTCTAAGTTGTGGCTGAGCAAATTACCCAAGAGGAGGTGGTAGCACAGCAGCATCTGATGCCTGTAAGCCACTGTTTTGCAGATGTTGCGAAAGTTACAAGTAACATGACTGAGTCTTTTGAAAAAGCCATGCTTGGTCTCAAATCGCATAGCCCACAACAGAACCACAGGGCCTAACTTCCTGATTGCACCAGGATAATGGACCATAAAGTGATGTTTTGGTTTTAGGTGCCTACCAGGGTAAAGCTCCAGAAGACTGTGGTGCTCCTGGATGAGGTAACCTAAGAGAATTGATGCTTCTGGTTAATGATGGAGAAAAAACGAACTCCATGCAACTCAGTAAAAGAAGAAGCAACTCCCAGTATTGGTTGCCCTCTGGGATAAGGTCACCGATGACAAGAGGAAGTAATCTTAACAGACACCAGGTCTGTGATGCAGTCTACCTGAGAGCTCCATCTGGGTTTTTGAGCTCATGTGATTTAATAGGGGACGGCTTGTTATGACTGTCAATGAACCCATAATCAAAACTTGTAAGTCTGTAGTTGATCTGATCTAGGGTTATAAGCTTTTGCTCAATGAGGGAACTGAGAACAAGCTTGACTTGATATCCTCTAATTCCTTCCAGAATGTCATGCATGATATCTCTATATCATGATATCTCTAGGGACTCTTCTCCCTGCACGCTGCTGTCTTCACCTTCAACCTGCTGTTGCTGGAGCACTGCTTTCACAGAGGACGCGGAGGCTAAGCAGTGAACATGTCTGTGACCTTAGCACATTTTGCAGCACCTACAGAGTCTCTTCGCGTGTAACTTCTCCGCACCCCCTTTCTGCCGCTTCAGTTTCGCCATGTTGCCCCTCGTTTTACACACACACACACACACAACACTGAAACTAGCCGGAGTTACAGCGGACCATGCAGAGAAAGGGTGGGGCCGCTTTCGTCCTATATCCTGATTGGTTGAGTCTACTGTCTATATTGAAAAGAAGAAAAAAAAAGAGGAAGAAAAAAAAAAAATCCAACAGCTTTGGCCCTGAGGACTGTCGGCCACCGGGCAAAAGCCCGGTACGCCAGATTACCTGTCCAGCCCTGCCTCTGCCTCTTCAAAAGCACAGTTTCAACTCATTTGCAGTGACGGACAAAAACAGGCTGACAACAATGAAACGTATTAAAGTAAGATGAAAATGTGCAGCCCTCGATGTTTTTAAAATCATTAGCCAGCCAGGGAATTCCATCACGCCTTCTAACCCAACACCATAAATGGGCGATGATGAAGAATAGCTGGCTATCAATAAGGACATCAAAATGGCTATGATAAAAGCAAGCTAACCAATCATTAAGCTTCAGCTAATATAACTTACACTTACTTCATTCCTTATTTCATTCACTGAAACCACAGAGAGGCACTGAAAGTAAAAGAAGAGTAATAGCGGAAAAATAAAAGGACATGTTCGGTATGTGAAACCCGTTTCTTTTAATGAAACTACCTCTTCCCCCTCCCAATCTGAACTGATTTAACCTTGGACTCAACATCTGCACCTTACCTACACTGCACTGCTGCTGTTAGAACAACACTGTTTACATCTATTACTGCACAGAGTAATATTGTTTATTGTTTACATCTGTCACTTGATGCACTTTATGAACAGCTGCTCCACTTAGTTGTACATACGCACATGTAACTTTAATTTTAGTTCAAGTTTGCACACCCTGTACACTTTTTTGCTTTTACCTTTTACAACTGTTTTTTTAGTTATTCTTATATTTTCTTTTTTTATTCTCTTAAGAGTACTGCCTGCTCTGCTATGCTCCTGACAATAAAACTCTTTAATCTTGAACAATGTAGCTAGTAGTAATGTAGCAATGTACCCTAACCCTAACCCTAACCTAGCTATGTGTAAGCTAACTAATAGCCGCCGCCTCACAACGTCTGTGTCCCTTATAAAACGGTAAATTGTCAAAAAAAAGCACACTAGTATTTTCTGTGGTATGTAAAGACTGTGGTTTGAAGAAAATGTGGTTTAGAAATAGTTCGATGCTCGTGGGTACTCCACTGTTTTATTCCGTTAGCCTCCTAGCTAACGGTAGGTTAGTTAGCTAAAACGTCGGTCACCACTCGTTCGCAGGACAGTTGTTGCGTGGAACTGTTATTTTACCTCAGGCAAACCGCCTAACGTCTAATTTTCCCTCACAAATTGAGGTTAAATAAAAAATATATTATAAGTATTGCGTAAAGCTTACGTCAGTTAGCATATTAGCTAACTAGCATAGCTAACATGCTAATGCTCGTAATACGTTTTTTTTTTTTACCTCAATTCGTGAGAGAAAATTAATTAAGATATCTGGTAACTAGCTTATAATCAATATTTTGGGGCAAATTTAAGATTAATCAGTTTAGCAACTTACTTTCTTTCGGCTGTGGTCCGGCTGCCGGTGCCTCTTCCAGTGGGAGGGAAGCGGCGTAGGCGGGAAACAGGCGGGAAACGGGCGTCCGGGGAGTTCCGTTACGTGTACGTTCCCTTTAGACGTCCGCACTGCAGACCCAACAAACGGAAAAATAACCCATATTTTTTGGGTTGTTTAAATAACCCAGCATTTTTTAGCCAGCAGAATTTTCCAGACAATTCAGGCCTCTTATTTCACCACTCTTTTTAAAAGTAATCTCAGAAATGTCCGAAAATACATCCATACCCTATCATATGAATACTCCTCACACTTATCTTAATACCACATAAAAAAATCCACGATTGCTCCAGCTACCGTCCCATTTCACTGATCAATTCAGACATACAAATCATAAGTAAAGCTTTATCAATCAGATTGGAATCGGTCACAGATCAAACCAGGTTCATCAAAGGGAGACAGTCCTCAGAGAACACACGCAGGTTATTCAATGTAATTCATATGTATAACAGCGAAAAATCTCCATATATATATATATATATATATATATATATATATATATATATATATATATATATATATATATATATATATATATATATTCAAAACTCCAACTAATTCAATATCAAAGCCCAGAATATACATTACAGCCTCTAAACTAATTCAGGCACAGTGATAAATGCCAACATCGTCCAGCTTTAACAGATAGTAGTTATCACGCCTTCTGGAATGGTCCCCCGATCCAGCAGTTTTGGTCAGAGGTCATGGACAGGCCTGGTCATCCCTTTATGTCCCATTGTAGCGCTACTTAATGACCTTTCCTCACTTTCACCACCCAATCACCTCAAATCCTTTATATTTCATTCCACTTTCCATTACTAAAAAAGCTATACTGCTGAACTGGAAGGACAGAACCCAAATTTCAATAAAGCTTTGGCTGAACCTCCGAACGGATCACTGTAACCTGGAGAGACTTACAGCAAATTTAAAAAATAACACATAATCTTTCAAGGAAACCTGGTCACAATTTTTACAGTATATTGATAGCTGCCTTCCGCCCGATGACCGCTGGGATAGCTCCATTGTTAAGTTTCTGCATTTGTCTGTCCTGTATGTCCAGTTTGTCCATTGTTAAGTGTTATTGTTATCATTCTTCTTATGCTTATTACTATTATTGTTATTTCATCCTCTCTTTACTTTTTTGTCTTTTGTTTTTTTGTTTTGCTCAAATCTAGGGGTGGGTGAGGGTGGTGGGGGGGGGGGGGGGGGGTGTTTGGGTGGTTGTGGTGCCACATCACCTTATATCTGTATGATCATTAATAAATGAAGAGCTGTGACTTTGTTATTAACGTGAAAAAGAAATAATAATATGTCCCTTGGAAAAGGGGGATGGTGGTGTGGTGGTGTTTTGCTCAAATCTAGGGGTGGGTGAGGGTGGTGGGGGGGGTGTTTGGGTGGTTGTGGTGCCACACCACCTTATATCTGTATGATCATTAATAAATGAAGAGCTGTGACTTTGTTATTAACGTGAAAAAGAAATAATAATATGTCCCTTGGAAAAGGGGGACGGTGGTGTGGCCAAGGAATGTTGGCCTGGGAATTAAAAAAAGAAAAAAGAAAGAAAATAGCACCCTACAAATAAGCACTTCTGGAAAACAGTTACTTAAGTCATAATGACTAGTTGAAACAGCTGGATTATCTAGAAATGACCATTTTCCAGAGATATGATGGCAATGATGTCAGTGGAGGATATGGCTGAATGGCTCCATCCCAATCTACCAAACTTACTCTTTAAGCCAATTCTAATTGAACACTTCTAATACTGTCCCACTAATAAGCAACAATAATAAAAGTAACATTTTTTATTTTGTCCAAACATTGAAGCCTTTTTGTGTATATTTTTAAGAACTTTTTTTAAAATGTGGTTGAATTGCAAAGTTCACAGTACTTATTTAGATACATCTGGGATACTCTGTGTTAACTAACCTTATTTCCAAAAAAGTTGGGTCGCTGTGCAAAAATGCAAAAAAAAAAAAATGCAATCATGTGCACATCATTTAAATTCTGTATTTCAATGAAAGTACTACCCATCAGATGTTGAAATTAAGAAAATTTCTTTTTTTAAATTTTCTTTAATTAAGAAAAAGTCTTCTTTTTTTTTCTTTTTCACATTTTATTGATTTTTTTTTGTTGATGTTTGTGTCTGTGTGTGTCAGTGATATGTATGTGTGTGTGTGTGTTTCAGTGTCAGAGGGGTGTCTGAATGTGTCTATGGTGTGTGTGTTTTAGTGGTGTGTGTTTGTGTGTCAGAGGGGTGTCTGAGTGTGTCTATGGTGTGTGTGTTTTAGTGGTGTGTGTTTGTGTGTCAGAGGGGTGTCTGAGTGTGTCTATGGTGTGTGTGTTTTAGTGGTGTGTGTTTGTGTGTCAGAGGGGTGTCTGAGTGTGTCTATGGTGTGTGTATTTTAGTGGTGTGTGTTTGTGTGTCAGAGGGGTGTGTGTGCATGTGTTTGTGTGTCAGAGGGGTGTCTGAGTGTGTCTATGGTGTGTGTGTTTTAGTGGTGTGTGTTTGTGTGTCAGAGGGGTGTCTGAGTGTGTCTATGGTGTGTGTGTTTTAGTGGTGTGTGTTTGTGTGTCAGAGGGGTGTGTGTGCATGTGTTTGTGTGTCAGAGGGGTGTCTGAATGTGTCTATGGTGTGTGCTTGTGTGACATTTTTTCTTACGCTTCTATGGCTCTCTCAGCTTCAACTCCCACCACCACTGGAGACTTTGTGCTAATGTTTCCTTTGTCGGTGTCCCTGGTTTGAGGTGTTCATTAGCACCGTTCCGGAAAAATCCAGTTGTCCAGTATGTGAGGTTGAAGGGTACTTCGTTACAAGCCTCACGCAAGAATTCTGGCGGCCAGCTGTGATCAACAGTACGGCTCTTCTTGTTGTCACGCCACCACTGGAGACCTTCTTCTGCTGTTTTCTCTGGGTAGGCTGTCTTCCAGAATGTCCGTGTGCGTGGGACGTGAACAGGTACACCATCACGCTTTGAATTGACCACTCTGGGACAGACAGCCTCCCTGCGTTCAGGACCGGGACGGACAGCCTCCCTGCGTCCAGGACCGGGGCGGACAGCCTCACCGCGTCCAGGACCGGGGCGGACAGCCTCACCGCGTCCAGGACCGGGGCGGACAGCCTCACCGCGTCCAGCACCGGGACGCACAGCCTCACCGCGTCCAGGACCGGGGCGGACAGCCTCACCGCGTCCAGCACCGGGACAGACAGCCTCACCGCGTCCAGCCTCACCGCGTCCAGGACCGGGGCGTCCAGCCTCACCGCGTCCAGGACCGGGAGGGACAGCCTCACCGCGTCCAGGACCGGGGCGGACAGCCTCACCGCGTCCAGGACCGGGACGGACAGCCTCACCGCGTCCAGGACCGGGGCGGACAGCCTCCCCGCGTCCAGGACCGGGACGGACAGCCTCACCGGGTCCAGGACCGGGGCGGACAGCCTCCCCGCGTCCAGGACCGGGGCGGACAGCCTCACCGCGTCCAGGACCGGGGCGGAGAGCCTCACCGCGTCCAGGACCGGGGCGAACAGCCTCACCGCGTCCAGGACCGGGGCGGACAACCTCCCTGCGTTCAGGACCGGGGCGGACAACCTCCCTGCATTCAGGACCGCCTTTCTTCTGGTTGTTGGTCTTTCCAGAAGAGCTTCTCTGTCCATCTGCTTTGTTGTTTGGAGGATTCTCTTTGTTGTAGTTGATCTTCCGCCCTTTTCCCCTTGTTCCTCTCCTGGTTTTTCTCTTTTTGGCCTCCTCAGGAGGGTCGCTTGTCTTTACGTCCAGAGGCTGTACATCACCATATGAAGCGTCTTTGAGGTCGAGATGTTCACTGGCAGACATCTTCAGAGGCTGGAGACTCGCCGACAGGGCTTCATCTTGCATGATCTCTAGGAGCTCTCTGTTGGCATCAGCTACAGCATTATTGGAGCTCACTAGATGATCCAGATGTGTCTCCAGATTGTCCTCCACAGTCTTATCCATGCTGGGGTCCATAACTTCATTTTCGAGAGGCTGGAGACTTGCCGACAGGGCATCATCAAACAGGACGTCCAGGAGCTCACTGATGACTGTGTCATCGTTGGAGCTCGCTAGATCATCCAGCTGTTTCTCCTCAGTCCCCTCTAGAATGCTGTTCATGGCTGTGTTGGTGGCTTCAGCAGCCGCTTCATTAGCCACCGTAGTCTGCACAGTCTCAGCTTTCAGCAGCTGCTCCATGCGCATCCCGACCTCATCCAGCAGCGTGTTCAGGAAATGCAGGATTGCTGCATCTTCCTCTTTAGTGAGGCTACCTTGTGCTGGAGGTGCCGTGGCCTCCACAGTCTTATCCATGCTGGTTTCCATGACTTCATTTTCGAGAGGCTGGAGACTTGCCGACAGGGCATCATCAAACAGGACGTCCAGTAGCTCTCTGATGACTGTGTCATCGTTGGAGCTCACTAGATCACCCAGCTGTTTCTCCTCAGTCCCCTCTAGAATGTCGTTCATGGCTGTGTTGGTGGCTTCAGCAGCCGCTTCATTAGCCACCGTAGTCTGCACAGTCTCAGCTTTCAGCAGCAGCTCCATACGCATGCCGACCTGATCCAGCAGCGTGTTCAGGAAATGCTGGATTGCTGCATCTTCCTCTTTAGTGAGGCTACCTTGTGGTGGAGGTGCCGTGGCCTCCAGCGTCTCAGCCGAAAAGCTTTCAAGGCTGGACGTGGGACCTACTGGCAGGCCCAGGGCGTGGGCCTCTTCCTCCACCACCTGTTCTTCCCCTTTATTGACTTCCCTCCATGTCCTCCCCCTCCCCCTCCTCCTCTTTCCTTTCTTCCTCTTCTCACCCTGCTGTTCCTCGTTCACCTTGCTGACCGAGTCCGAGTCCGAGTCGGACTCCCGGCCTCGGCAGCACCAGCTCCAGAGGCAGCTCATCTCGTCACATGTATGAACAGAATGATGTGAAACCAGCCGTGCACCCCTATTTATAACCTCTGGTCCTTTATGACGTCACACATACACATTATGACGTCACGTCCTGATGACATCCGAACTCCAAACAACATTCTGCTGAGTCATGCTGAACAGTGAGGGAGGAGCTACAGTCCAGCGTAGTTACTGGTTTCCCGAATGAACGCTGCTAATTAGGCTAGGCTAGCGGAACCGAGCCGGGGCGGAGGAGCAGCGCGGACAGCTCAGTTACACCGGCGAGTTTGGCGACTATTAAACAGCGTTTTAGATGCACTGCTGTAAGGTAACATCACGTATTCCCCACGCGTCGGTTTCCCCTACACTCATTCATTCGTTCATTTTCCCGTCTGTGTAATAAAAACACTTGTCACCCATTCATATGAGGCCGTGGTCATATGTCCGTTTCCCCATTAAATCGGTTGGCAAGACCATCTAAGCTGTGTTTGGACATCAGATCTGTGTGATTAGTGCTTTATCTCGCGATTGCGTCATTCATATATTCAGTTCGTGTCTGTTTTTATACAATTCCATTGAATAAAACTTCACAGGTGACGTTTCTGTCTCGTTTCTTTAAAATTATTGGCCCGAACGTGACCAAAGTGCGTATTGGTTGCTAGGCAGATTCTGCAGCGTCCAACCAATCATGAAATCGTGCATGACTTCGGGTATTTCCGCCCTAAGTACTGACAGGCGAAAAGAGCCGAACTCTGTTTGGAGCGCAGCGCTGTTACAGCAGCGGTGGGGTGGGGTGGGGGGTAAATCTCAATCTTTAAACCTACTGTTTGCTTTCTCACAGAGAAGTACCCTAAAAAACATTGGGTTGAAATTGACCCAAATTGGGTTATTTGCCGCACCATTTAATGTGGAATGGGAAAATTCCAGAAAGAAGCTGGAGAATAGCTGTCTTACATTTACGGCATTTGGCTGACGCTCTTATCCAGAGCGACTTACAACTTGATCATTTTACACAGGTAGGCAAAGAAGGTGCTAGGAGTCTTTTGTTTTCTTTTTCACATTTTATTGATTTTTTTGTTGATGTTTGTGTCTGTGTGTGTCAGTGATATGTGTGTGTGTGTGTGTGTGTGTGTGTGTGTGTTTCAGTGTCAGAGGGGTGTCTGAGTGTGTCTATGGTGTGTGTGTTTTAGTGGTGTGTGTTTGTGTGTCAGAGGGGTGTGTGTGCATGTGTTTGTGTGTCAGAGGGGTGTCTGAATGTGTCTATGGTGTGTGTGTTTTAGTGGTGTGTGTTTGTGTGTCAGAGGGGTGTGTGTGCATGTGTTTGTGTGTCAGAGGGGTGTCTGAATGTGTCTATGGTGTGTGCTTGTGTGACATTTTTTCTTATGCTTCTATGGCTCTCTCAGCTTCAACTCCCACCACCACTGGAGACTTTGTGCTAATGTTTCCTTTGTCGGTGTCCCTGGTTTGAGGTGTTCATTAGCACCGTTCCGGAAAAATCCAGTTGTCCAGTATGTGAGGTTGAAGGGTACTTCGTTACAAGCCTCACGCAAGAATTCTGGCGGCCAGCTGTGATCAACAGTACGGCTCTTCTTGTTGTCACGCCACCACTGGAGACCTTCTGCTGTTTTCTCTGGGTAGGCTGTCTTCCAGAATGTCCGTGTGCGTGGGACGTGAACAGGTACACCATCACGCTTTGAATTGACCACTCTGGGACAGACAGCCTCCCTGCGTTCAGGACCGGGACGGACAGCCTCCCTGCGTTCAGGACCGGGACGGACAGCCTCCCCGCGTCCAGGACCGGGGCGGACAGCCTCACCGCGTCCAGGACCGGGGCGGACAGCCTCACCGCGTCCAGGACCGGGGCGGACAGCCTCACCGCGTCCAGGACCGGGGCGGAGAGCCTCACCGCGTCCAGGACCGGGGCGGACAGCCTCACCGCGTCCAGGACCGGGGCGGAGAGCCTCCCCGCGTCCAGGACCGGGGCGGACAGCCTCACCGCGTCCAGGACCGGGGCGGACAGCCTCCCCGCGTTCAGGACCGGGACGGACAGCCTCCCCGCGTTCAGGACCGGGGCGGACAGCCTCACCGCGTCCAGGACCGGGGCGGACAGCCTCCCCGCGTCCAGGACCGGGGCGGACAGCCTCACCGCGTCCAGGACCGGGGCGGACAGCCTCACCGCGTCCAGGACCGGGGCGGAGAGCCTCACCGCGTCCAGGACCGGGGCGGACAGCCTCACCGCGTCCAGGACCGGGGCGGACAGCCTCACCGCGTCCAGGACCGGGGCGGAGAGCCTCACCGCGTCCAGGACCGGGGCGAACAGCCTCACCGCGTCCAGGACCGGGGCGGACAACCTCCCTGCGTTCAGGACCGGGGCGGACAACCTCCCTGCATTCAGGACCGCCTTTCTTCTGGTTGTTGGTCTTTCCAGAAGAGCTTCTCTGTCCATCTGCTTTGTTGTTTGGAGGATTCTCTTTGTTGTAGTTGATCTTCCGCCCTTTTCCCCTTGTTCCTCTCCTGGTTTTTCTCTTTTTGGCCTCCTCAGGAGGGTCGCTTGTCTTTACGTCCAGAGGCTGTACATCACCATATGAAGCGTCTTTGAGGTCGAGATGTTCACTGGCAGACATCTTCAGAGGCTGGAGACTCGCCGACAGGGCTTCATCTTGCATGATCTCTAGGAGCTCTCTGTTGGCATCAGCTACAGCATTATTGGAGCTCACTAGATGATCCAGATGTGTCTCCAGATTGTCCTCCACAGTCTTATCCATGCTGGGGTCCATAACTTCATTTTCGAGAGGCTGGAGACTTGCCGACAGGGCATCATCAAACAGGACGTCCAGGAGCTCACTGATGACTGTGTCATCGTTGGAGCTCGCTAGATCATCCAGCTGTTTCTCCTCAGTCCCCTCTAGAATGCTGTTCATGGCTGTGTTGGTGGCTTCAGCAGCCGCTTCATTAGCCACCGTAGTCTGCACAGTCTCAGCTTTCAGCAGCTGCTCCATGCGCATCCCGACCTCATCCAGCAGCGTGTTCAGGAAATGCAGGATTGCTGCATCTTCCTCTTTAGTGAGGCTACCTTGTGCTGGAGGTGCCGTGGCCTCCACAGTCTTATCCATGCTGGTTTCCATGACTTCATTTTCGAGAGGCTGGAGACTTGCCGACAGGGCATCATCAAACAGGACGTCCAGTAGCTCTCTGATGACTGTGTCATCGTTGGAGCTCACTAGATCACCCAGCTGTTTCTCCTCAGTCCCCTCTAGAATGTCGTTCATGGCTGTGTTGGTGGCTTCAGCAGCCACTTCATTAGCCACCGTAGTCTGCACAGTCTCAGCTTTCAGCAGCAGCTCCATACGCATGCCGACCTGATCCAGCAGCGTGTTCAGGAAATGCTGGATTGCTGCATCTTCCTCTTTAGTGAGGCTACCTTGTGGTGGAGGTGCCGTGGCCTCCAGCGTCTCAGCCGAAAAGCTTTCAAGGCTGGACGTGGGACCTACTGGCAGGCCCAGGGCGTGGGCCTCTTCCTCCACCACCTGTTCTTCCCCTTTTTTGACTTCCCTCCATGTCCTCCCCCTCCTCCTCTTTCCTTTCTTCCTCTTCTCACCCTGCTGTTCCTCGTTCACCTTGCTGACCGAGTCCGAGTCCGAGTCGGACTCCCGGCCTCGGCAGCACCAGCTCCAGAGGCAGCTCATCTCGTCACATGTATGAACAGAATGATGTGAAACCAGCCGTGCACCCCTATTTATAACCTCTGGTCCTTTATGACGTCACACATACACATTATGACGTCACGTCCTGATGACATCCGAACTCCAAACAACATTCTGCTGAGTCATGCTGACCAGTGAGGGAGGAGCTACAGTCCAGCGTAGTTACTGGTTTCCCGAATGAACGCTGCTAATTAGGCTAGGCTAGCGGAACCGAGCCGGGGCGGAGGAGCAGCGCTGACAGCTCAGTTACACCGGCGAGTTTGGCGACTATTAAACAGCGTTTTAGATGCACTGCTGTAAGGTAACATCACCTATTCCCCACGCGTCGGTTTCCCCTACACTCATTCATTCGTTCATTTTCCCGTCTGTGTAATAAAAACACTTGTCACCCATTCATATGAGGCCGTGGTCATATGTCCGTTTCCCCATTAAATCGGTTGGCAAGACCATTTAAGCTGTGTTTGGACATCAGATCTGTGTGATTAGTGCTTTATCTCGCGATTGCGTCATTCATATAATCAGTTCGTGTCTGTTTTTATACAATTCCATTGAATAAAACTTCACAGGTGACGTTTCTGTCTCGTTTCTTTAAAATTATTGGCCCGAACGTGACCAAAGTGCGTATTGGTTGCTAGGCAGATTCTGCAGCGTCCAACCACTCATGAAATCGTGCATGACTTCGGGCATTTCCGCCGTAAGTACTGACAGGCGAAAAGAGCCGAACTCTGTTCGGAGCGCAGCGCTGGTACAGCAGCGGTGGGGGGTAAATCTCAATCTTTAAACCTACTGTTTGCTTTCTCACAGAGAAGTACCCTAAATAACATTGGGTTGAAATTGACCCAAATTGGGTTATTTTCACAACCCAGCGCTGGGTCAATATTGGACAAACACGGCATTGGGTAGAATTGACCCAGTACATTGGGTTATTAATGTGACCCAGCATTTTTGGGTCAAGCATTTAACCTAAATGCAATGTAATTTTAACTAGAATGCTGGGTTAAATGAACCAAAAGTTTGGGTTGTACTGTGATTACTTTTAAATGTATAATTTAGACATTATTTTAACACATACTTTACATATTATATATTCTTACACTTAAAAAAAAAAATACCACTTTTAAGCACCAACAATAATTTATATATATGTATATATATATATATAAAAAGCACATTTCTCAATGACAACAATAATAACAATAACAGCAGCAACAACAATTACAAGCAACCTTATTCAATAACAAATTTTCTTTTGCTTGAGAAATTAATAAAATAAAAAGAGGTAACACACATGGCGTCATTCTGGGAGCTGTCACTGATCTGTGGCAAAAATAAATGCCCGCAAGAGTCTTAAGGAGGGAGATTCATGACCTGGTAGCTCATAAACAACAGTCTGAAGAACACTGTCGGGGGTAGTTTATATCAAATACAAAGAACGCCTTAAAACACACATCAACGGCTCCCACGAGTGTGCTCTGCTCCATAGCTTGTCCATTGATGACCGCAAAACACTGGGAACAACGCTGATCATCACCTATGATAATCCTTTATTAGTCCCATGTAGTTACAGCAGCAAGGGGAGAGCAAAACAGAGTAAACAAATATTAAGAATCTAAATGATTATAAATAAAAGTCAAAAACAAAAACCAACACACATGAAACCGGCATTGTACATGGAAATACTACACACTGGTATGTTGGTACGCACCTAGAGCCAAAACGAATGGGTATGGTCTTGTGGCCTCGGACACGTATTCCACCATATTAGTCCCAATCTGTTGTAAACATGAAAATTGAAACATAGAATTAGTACTTTAATTTTACACCTTAATTCTAACATGCTGAAATAATCCACTTTGATCAGGGATGTCCTGATCTAAGCTTTCTGTCCTTCAATTTGAAACTGATTATTGTAACACTGAGCATCAGCTGACATCCAATGTTTGCATATGTAACAACCATAGAATTTAGTCTAGAGAGAAACCTGTTAGTCTACTGAATACTACAGTACTGCTTCTTAGCTTTTAATGTGACACCTTTTAGTGATGCATTTCTTTTTAAATGCATGCATTTGATATTGTTTACAACTGCTACAACAAATCGATATGAATTCAATTAGTTGTCTTGACATGGGACACCCCCAACAGAAAAATAAAAACCTCAGCATAGTGAGCATATATATATAAAATAAATATAAAAGCACATTTCTCAATGACAACAATAATAACAATAACAGCAGCAACAACAATTACAAGCAACCTTATTCAATAACAAATTTTCTTTTGCTTGAGAAATTAATAAAATAAAAACCTCAGCATAGTGAGAAACAGTTAAAAATGCTGTTAAATTGAGGTAGACTGCTAATAAAATGTGACTTTTTTCAACTGGATCTTAAGACTGGCGCTGTTCCAACAATATGGAGGTGTAAGCAAACCAGCAAATTTTACGACAATAACTGTACCTCTATATTTGAGTTTAGCTGGTTGCTAGGCTGTTGTCATGATACTGTTTACACTCAGGATGAGCTGCTTTTGTGGGTGTGGTTTGACTAAAAGTCTCAGGACTAAGTGATAAGGTGGTCTATTTCTACATTACAGCTCTTTCAAATTATCATCAGAATCTGAAGAACCAGCGCTGGAAAATCCTCAGTCCCAGTCAGTCATAATGCTGTTGTACTGCGGCGCTGTTCACTGTTGTCCACCAGTGACGTCACACGGTACCGCTCAGGAATTTCCGTAGCGAGCTCAGGTTTTTTCCGTCTGTTTAATTAAAAGAGTCAATTTTAAAGAAAAATTAAGCAGCGAATTTCATTTTAAGTCATGTTCATATATTTTCAGTATCCAAAACAATATGAAATCACCAGGGCTGTCCAAATGTGGTGCTTAGCCTTTAATAGCGCCGCACTCTCTTTACAGGCTCACATCTAGATGAAAGTCAGAGGTGAAAATGGAGCACAAATAATAAACTAAAAGTATCAGACGTTGGGCAGGATACAGCCAATAACCTGATCTACCAAAATATGTCTGGAACCACTTAAGACTGAGACATCCCAACTGTGATCAGAGACAACTAACTACTTAGTTTAGAGGTAGGTGTGTAATTACAACAGAGCAGAATATTACCAGATTTATATCTCTCAACTTACAGGCTGTAGATCAATGAATGACTTTCTTGTCTCTTCACAGCTCAGACGGAAGGTCTTCCGGCAGAATCCTATAGACAGAAGCTGGTAGGACTACTGGCAATAATCTCACAGCCCTGTCACCTTGCGCATCTGGAAACAAGAATCTCTTATTAGGAATAAGAATCTTTTGTGGTTACATGTTCTAACCTGCCAGCTGTAAAACTACTTCTTTCCATTTTTTCTCTCACGTGATAGTAAAATGTATTCTCTGATTTACATGTTCACTAAAATGTTGTGTACTAATTTTTTTAACATAGTATCCACTGTGAAGACTACCTGCACACACAGAATCCAGTCTTGAAAGAATTCCAGAAGCTTGCTTCTCCTGGCTAGCAAACCATAAATTTCTGTCTCTGAAAACGGGCATCCACTTTTCTGCCAGTTATCCAAGTTTCCCAGCACAGGCTGGGTGTAGAATGGCAAAGTCCTGAGCAATCTGCAGACATAATTTTCATTTAATTACTTTTCCAAGTAAATTACAGATAACATTCAGTAATTCTGACTTACTATCAAGTGCATTCTGACTTTGCATATCCTACCATTCCTGGAGTATCCAAAAGACGTGGATGCTCTTTTTTGACCTCCTCCACTGTCTTTGACCCATGCTCCCTTATCCACTTAGCTCTGTGGATGGCTGTCTGCTTCATGTATTCTTCTACTTGGTTAAGGGGTCGGATGTTATTTCTTAACCACTCCGTCATCGCCACTGCCCTCTCATCAGATATTTCAGTCTCTGTATTATGCAGAGAAAGACAACGCCTTCACTGTTTGAAGTAGACACCACAAATTATCTTGCGTTATTTCCTGACTGGAAGCAGGAAATCCTTCAAAGTCATGTGTTATACAATGTGATAAAATAATGACATTCTACACATTCACCTGAAACTAAATTTGTAGGTTTACACAAATCAGCTATATTAGCTAGTATTAATCTTTACAGCAATTAATGGCTCAGATCCTTACGCTCGCCCATGTTTCCTGCTTCCAACAAGAACTGACTATTCTTTTCCTGTCTTGACCTCTCTCCCCTTGACAGGTGGTTCTGAAGTTATGGCTAATCAGTGTACTTTAATGAAAACTTAACAGCAGAACCAAACATGTGAACTGTAGCATAAATGGCAAGTCACAAACTGTTTGATTTTCCAAAACGCACCAGCCATTCTACAGTGATCATGCCGTAATGACAATACTGTCTAATAGAGGATCACATTAAAATCAGCAAGACAAGTTACCCAAAACCTTTCTTGGTATGATAACCTGTTTGTGCATGTACCTGGCAATACCAATTAGTTACAGGGTTCTCCACAGGGCTAGGTCTGCACTTTCCACTACGGAGCCTCTTCCGTACATTTCTTAAACGCTCTTCAACGAAGCCAGTTGCTGGTCTGTGAGTTCGACCTGGACTATACCACGCCTCCTTTAAAAAAAAAAATTCAAATATTCTTTGACATGTCAGACCTAAAATAACCACATAATACACACACAAAGTCCGGTGTGCTTTGATTTTTACTGGCACTTACATTGCCGTTCCCATGCTGATCCCTTAGATACGGAAATTCCGTCACTAAAGATGAGGCCAGGTTTTCCTTGTTTCCAATGCTGGACTGTAAACAGATATCAGATGTATTTACACACATACACACACACACACACACACACACACGTCACACAACATCAGTCAAAACAGTACACTCACGTCTCTCCGAACCGCTCCATGAGATGTGACACTAGGATTCTAACCATAGACCTCCTCTGCTTGAGCGAGATGCACCGTTTGGTGTCAAGACTGCACATTATCTCTCTACTCTCCGGTGTTTTCTCGAGGGCCTCCCTAATTTTCTGGGAAGATAGAAGGGGGAAAAAAAAAAAAAAAAAGATAGGGAGCACAAATATCCCATTCAACTTTTCAGTCTTTTGTGAATACCTTATGGGGATGGCACAAGGCCAAAGTTAAAAAAAAAAAAAAAACCTAAAGACAACAACAACAACAACAACACCACCACATACAAACGTTCCCCCTTGTCCTGAAGACATGGCTTTATGCTGCTGGTCCAGTGATGGTCCTGCTGATGGGCCATTTTCAACCAGCTCAAGTTGCATTTCCTTTAGAGACAACCAAATAAAATTAGTCTCATGTGTTAAAGAGCAAAACTGGTGAAAGGCAATACATGCTCAATGAAGATAACTGAAATCTCTGAAAAAAAATATTTGATTATTTGTCCAATATTAAATTGACATGTTTGGTGACTGAATATAACATCTTTAGATCTGCATTATGAAGTAGGTTTAGGCAATAGGTCGGTGTATTCAGATATCAGCAGTGACTAACAACTGACACAATGAAGATGCTGCAGAGGTGGTGTGTGTGTGTGTGTGTGTGTGTGTGTGTGTGTGTGTGTGTGTGTGTGTGTGTGTATGTATGTATGTATGTATGTATATATATATATATATATATATATATATATATATATATATATATATATATATATATATATATATATATATATATATATATACACACACACATATATATATACATATATATATACACACACACACACACATACACTTTTGAAATCAAAACTTTTGCTAATTATTTTTCAGACCGACATCACTCAGGCCTACTACAAAGTTAATGTGCTATCAAACAAGAAAGAATATAACCAGTGACTCCCTAACTTAGGGTTAAACCACCATAAAAAAGGACAAAAGTAAAGACAGGTTGGGTGTCAAAACTGGGGCTACGGTTTCATTATGAAATACAGATAACAGTCAGAAACTATGTTCAGAAGCATATTAGAGATTACTTAACAACTTGACATGGTTTGACGCAACTGATTTAGGCATGTAGTTTGAACAATACTAACTGCTGAGGTATCAATTTAAGACTTGTAAGCTCTGCTTCCATAAAAGCTATCAAAACTAAAAGTGGAGCCGACTAAATTCAAAATTTTCCTTTAAAACTGCTCCTTCAAAAATGTCAACTTACCTAAACCTGCTAGGAGGCTTATGGGTTAGTTTATAAAAGCAGAGTAGGTTATAAGACCTGTAAGATTTTTAATGGAAACCATTTACAATTTCATGTAGTTTGGGAACAGTTATTACATAAAAAGATTTTCCAAATACATGTCCATTCTTCATTAGGACCTCACATTTCAGCTTGCTACCTTTTTACTAACGTGAAGACCGTAATGTAGCACAGGATGAGCATATCATATATATTATAAAAATTGTTCTGAACTTCAGAACAGTGCCACCACATACTGCTATACTGTATCAAAATAAATAAATAAAAATAAACGTTTAAGGACAACTTGTGTTATTGTGCACAATGTATAACAAGAGTACAGATGGGGCAATGTATGTCTTCAAAGGAAAAATGCAAAGGGTAATGGTACATGGTCAAAAACTGAAATGCCTAAAAAACAGTTTTTTAAAAAATTACAGTGAAGGAAAAAGTCTCGAATGGTCTGTAACGCAGAGAAACATAGCGATTATCATCGCCCTCTTTATAGGACCTTGCAAAATGGAGAGGGTGGTGATCATCAAGACAGTTCACATCAACCACATCAAGCTCAGATCCAGGAGACACACTGTAAGAAAAATAGTGTCTTTCCAATCCTACTGTATCATACTTCCTCACAATCAGTTTGACAGAGGACTCCACGGATACAATGCGCTCTACCATAGCAAACTGAGGCTCACCATCACAAGCGTGAGAGACTAGAAGAGACATTCCAGGCCTATATTCAGTGCCCCTCCATCTCACCCAAGATGGAACATACACTTCAGTGAAAAGCGGCATTTCAAACTTGTGCTTGATGCTGTCATATCCATCAACACAGCCCAACAGATCTGTGCATCCTGGACCAACTTCTAAGTTGTGGCTGAGCAAATTACCCAAGAGGAGGTGGTAGCACAGCAGCATCTGATGCCTGTAAGCCACTGTTTTGCAGATGTTGCGAAAGTTACAAGTAACATGACTGAGTCTTTTGAAAAAGCCATGCTTGGTCTCAAATCGCATAGCCCACAACAGAACCACAGGGCCTAACTTCCTGATTGCACCAGGATAATGGACCATAAAGTGATGTTTTGGTTTTAGGTGCCTACCAGGGTAAAGCTCCAGAAGACTGTGGTGCTCCTGGATGAGGTAACCTAAGAGAATTGATGCTTCTGGTTAATGATGGAGAAAAAACGAACTCCATGCAACTCAGTAAAAGAAGAAGCAACTCCCAGTATTGGTTGCCCTCTGGGATAAGGTCACCGATGACAAGAGGAAGTAATCTTAACAGACACCAGGTCTGTGATGCAGTCTACCTGAGAGCTCCATCTGGGTTTTTGAGCTCATGTGATTTAATAGGGGACGGCTTGTTATGACTGTCAATGAACCCATAATCAAAACTTGTAAGTCTGTAGTTGATCTGATCTAGGGTTATAAGCTTTTGCTCAATGAGGGAACTGAGAACAAGCTTGACTTGATATCCTCTAATTCCTTCCAGAATGTCATGCATGATATCTCTATATCATGATATCTCTAGGGACTCTTCTCCCTGCACGCTGCTGTCTTCACCTTCAACCTGCTGTTGCTGGAGCACTGCTTTCACAGAGGACGCGGAGGCTAAGCAGTGAACATGTCTGTGACCTTAGCACATTTTGCAGCACCTACAGAGTCTCTTCGCGTGTAACTTCTCCGCACCCCCTTTCTGCCGCTTCAGTTTCGCCATGTTGCCCCTCGTTTTACACACACACACACACACAACACTGAAACTAGCCGGAGTTACAGCGGACCATGCAGAGAAAGGGTGGGGCCGCTTTCGTCCTATATCCTGATTGGTTGAGTCTACTGTCTATATTGAAAAGAAGAAAAAAAAAGAGGAAGAAAAAAAAAAAATCCAACAGCTTTGGCCCTGAGGACTGTCGGCCACCGGGCAAAAGCCCGGTACGCCAGATTACCTGTCCAGCCCTGCCTCTGCCTCTTCAAAAGCACAGTTTCAACTCATTTGCAGTGACGGACAAAAACAGGCTGACAACAATGAAACGTATTAAAGTAAGATGAAAATGTGCAGCCCTCGATGTTTTTAAAATCATTAGCCAGCCAGGGAATTCCATCACGCCTTCTAACCCAACACCATAAATGGGCGATGATGAAGAATAGCTGGCTATCAATAAGGACATCAAAATGGCTATGATAAAAGCAAGCTAACCAATCATTAAGCTTCAGCTAATATAACTTACACTTACTTCATTCCTTATTTCATTCACTGAAACCACAGAGAGGCACTGAAAGTAAAAGAAGAGTAATAGCGGAAAAATAAAAGGACATGTTCGGTATGTGAAACCCGTTTCTTTTAATGAAACTACCTCTTCCCCCTCCCAATCTGAACTGATTTAACCTTGGACTCAACATCTGCACCTTACCTACACTGCACTGCTGCTGTTAGAACAACACTGTTTACATCTATTACTGCACAGAGTAATATTGTTTATTGTTTACATCTGTCACTTGATGCACTTTATGAACAGCTGCTCCACTTAGTTGTACATACGCACATGTAACTTTAATTTTAGTTCAAGTTTGCACACCCTGTACACTTTTTTGCTTTTACCTTTTACAACTGTTTTTTTAGTTATTCTTATATTTTCTTTTTTTATTCTCTTAAGAGTACTGCCTGCTCTGCTATGCTCCTGACAATAAAACTCTTTAATCTTGAACAATGTAGCTAGTAGTAATGTAGCAATGTACCCTAACCCTAACCCTAACCTAGCTATGTGTAAGCTAACTAATAGCCGCCGCCTCACAACGTCTGTGTCCCTTATAAAACGGTAAATTGTCAAAAAAAAGCACACTAGTATTTTCTGTGGTATGTAAAGACTGTGGTTTGAAGAAAATGTGGTTTAGAAATAGTTCGATGCTCGTGGGTACTCCACTGTTTTATTCCGTTAGCCTCCTAGCTAACGGTAGGTTAGTTAGCTAAAACGTCGGTCACCACTCGTTCGCAGGACAGTTGTTGCGTGGAACTGTTATTTTACCTCAGGCAAACCGCCTAACGTCTAATTTTCCCTCACAAATTGAGGTTAAATAAAAAATATATTATAAGTATTGCGTAAAGCTTACGTCAGTTAGCATATTAGCTAACTAGCATAGCTAACATGCTAATGCTCGTAATACGTTTTTTTTTTTTACCTCAATTCGTGAGAGAAAATTAATTAAGATATCTGGTAACTAGCTTATAATCAATATTTTGGGGCAAATTTAAGATTAATCAGTTTAGCAACTTACTTTCTTTCGGCTGTGGTCCGGCTGCCGGTGCCTCTTCCAGTGGGAGGGAAGCGGCGTAGGCGGGAAACAGGCGGGAAACGGGCGTCCGGGGAGTTCCGTTACGTGTACGTTCCCTTTAGACGTCCGCACTGCAGACCCAACAAACGGAAAAATAACCCATATTTTTTGGGTTGTTTAAATAACCCAGCATTTTTTAGCCAGCAGAATTTTCCAGACAATTCAGGCCTCTTATTTCACCACTCTTTTTAAAAGTAATCTCAGAAATGTCCGAAAATACATCCATACCCTATCATATGAATACTCCTCACACTTATCTTAATACCACATAAAAAAATCCACGATTGCTCCAGCTACCGTCCCATTTCACTGATCAATTCAGACATACAAATCATAAGTAAAGCTTTATCAATCAGATTGGAATCGGTCACAGATCAAACCAGGTTCATCAAAGGGAGACAGTCCTCAGAGAACACACGCAGGTTATTCAATGTAATTCATATGTATAACAGCGAAAAATCTCCATATATATATATATATATATATATATATATATATATATATATATATATATATATATATATATATATATATATACAAAACTCAAACTAAATCAATATCAAAGCCCAGAATATACATTACAGCCTCTAAACTAATTCAGGCACAGTGATAAATGCCAACATCGTCCAGCTTTAACAGATAGTAGTTATCACGCCTTCTGGAATGGTCCCCCGATCCAGCAGTTTTGGTCAGAGGTCATGGACAGGCCTGGTCATCCCTTTATGTCCCATTGTAGCGCTACTTAATGACCTTTCCTCACTTTCACCACCCAATCACCTCAAATCCTTTATATTTCATTCCACTTTCCATTACTAAAAAAGCTATACTGCTGAACTGGAAGGACAGAACCCAAATTTCAATAAAGCTTTGGCTGAACCTCCGAACGGATCACTGTAACCTGGAGAGACTTACAGCAAATTTCAAAAATAACACATAATCTTTCAAGGAAACCTGGTCACAATTTTTACAGTATATTGATAGCTGCCTTCCGCCCGATGACCGCTGGGATAGCTCCATTGTTAAGTTTCTGCATTTGTCTGTCCTGTATGTCCAGTTTGTCCATTGTTAAGTGTTATTGTTATCATTCTTCTTATGCTTATTACTATTATTGTTATTTCATCCTCTCTTTACTTTTTTGTCTTTTGTTTTTTTGTTTTGCTCAAATCTAGGGGTGGGTGAGGGTGGTGGGGGGGGGGGGGTGTTTGGGTGGTTGTGGTGCCACATCACCTTATATCTGTATGATCATTAATAAATGAAGAGCTGTGACTTTGTTATTAACGTGAAAAAGAAATAATAATATGTCCCTTGGAAAAGGGGGATGGTGGTGTGGTGGTGTTTTGCTCAAATCTCGGGGTGGGTGTGGGTGGTGGGGGGGGTGTTTGGGTGGTTGTGGTGCCACACCACCTTATATCTGTATGATCATTAATAAATGAAGAGCTGTGACTTTGTTATTAACGTGAAAAAGAAATAATAATATGTCCCTTGGAAAAGGGGGACGGTGGTGTGGCCAAGGAATGTTGGCCTGGGAATTAAAAAAAGAAAAAAGAAAGAAAATAGCACCCTACAAATAAGCACTTCTGGAAAACAGTTACTTAAGTCATAATGACTAGTTGAAACAGCTGGATTATCTAGAAATGACCATTTTCCAGAGATATGATGGCAATGATGTCAGTGGAGGATATGGCTGAATGGCTCCATCCCAATCTACCAAACTTACTCTTTAAGCCAATTCTAATTGAACACTTCTAATACTGTCCCACTAATAAGCAACAATAATAAAAGTAACATTTTTTATTTTGTCCAAACATTGAAGCCTTTTTGTGTATATTTTTAAGAACTTTTTTTAAAATGTGGTTGAATTGCAAAGTTCACAGTACTTATTTAGATACATCTGGGATACTCTGTGTTAACTAACCTTATTTCCAAAAAAGTTGGGTCGCTGTGCAAAAATGCAAAAAAAAAAAAATGCAATCATGTGCACATCATTTAAATTCTGTATTTCAATGAAAGTACTACCCATCAGATGTTGAAATTAAGAAAATTTCTTTTTTTAAATTTTCTTTAATTAAGAAAAAGTCTTCTTTTTTTTTCTTTTTCACATTTTATTGATTTTTTTTTGTTGATGTTTGTGTCTGTGTGTGTCAGTGATATGTATGTGTGTGTGTGTGTTTCAGTGTCAGAGGGGTGTCTGAATGTGTCTATGGTGTGTGTGTTTTAGTGGTGTGTGTTTGTGTGTCAGAGGGGTGTCTGAGTGTGTCTATGGTGTGTGTGTTTTAGTGGTGTGTGTTTGTGTGTCAGAGGGGTGTCTGAGTGTGTCTATGGTGTGTGTGTTTTAGTGGTGTGTGTTTGTGTGTCAGAGGGGTGTCTGAGTGTGTCTATGGTGTGTGTATTTTAGTGGTGTGTGTTTGTGTGTCAGAGGGGTGTGTGTGCATGTGTTTGTGTGTCAGAGGGGTGTCTGAGTGTGTCTATGGTGTGTGTGTTTTAGTGGTGTGTGTTTCAGTGTCAGAGGGGTGTCTGAGTGTGTCTATGGTGTGTGTGTTTTAGTGGTGTGTGTTTGTGTGTCAGAGGGGTGTGTGTGCATGTGTTTGTGTGTCAGAGGGGTGTCTGAATGTGTCTATGGTGTGTGCTTGTGTGACATTTTTTCTTACGCTTCTATGGCTCTCTCAGCTTCAACTCCCACCACCACTGGAGACTTTGTGCTAATGTTTCCTTTGTCGGTGTCCCTGGTTTGAGGTGTTCATTAGCACCGTTCCGGAAAAATCCAGTTGTCCAGTATGTGAGGTTGAAGGGTACTTCGTTACAAGCCTCACGCAAGAATTCTGGCGGCCAGCTGTGATCAACAGTACGGCTCTTCTTGTTGTCACGCCACCACTGGAGACCTTCTTCTGCTGTTTTCTCTGGGTAGGCTGTCTTCCAGAATGTCCGTGTGCGTGGGACGTGAACAGGTACACCATCACGCTTTGAATTGACCACTCTGGGACAGACAGCCTCCCTGCGTTCAGGACCGGGACGGACAGCCTCCCTGCGTCCAGGACCGGGGCGGACAGCCTCACCGCGTCCAGGACCGGGGCGGACAGCCTCACCGCGTCCAGGACCGGGGCGGACAGCCTCACCGCGTCCAGCACCGGGACGCACAGCCTCACCGCGTCCAGGACCGGGGCGGACAGCCTCACCGCGTCCAGCACCGGGACAGACAGCCTCACCGCGTCCAGCCTCACCGCGTCCAGGACCGGGGCGTCCAGCCTCACCGCGTCCAGGACCGGGAGGGACAGCCTCACCGCGTCCAGGACCGGGGCGGACAGCCTCACCGCGTCCAGGACCGGGACGGACAGCCTCACCGCGTCCAGGACCGGGGCGGACAGCCTCCCCGCGTCCAGGACCGGGACGGACAGCCTCACCGGGTCCAGGACCGGGGCGGACAGCCTCCCCGCGTCCAGGACCGGGGCGGACAGCCTCACCGCGTCCAGGACCGGGGCGGACAGCCTCACCGCGTCCAGGACCGGGGCGGACAGCCTCACCGCGTCCAGGACCGGGGCGGACAACCTCCCTGCGTTCAGGACCGGGGCGGACAACCTCCCTGCATTCAGGACCGCCTTTCTTCTGGTTGTTGGTCTTTCCAGAAGAGCTTCTCTGTCCATCTGCTTTGTTGTTTGGAGGATTCTCTTTGTTGTAGTTGATCTTCCGCCCTTTTCCCCTTGTTCCTCTCCTGGTTTTTCTCTTTTTGGCCTCCTCAGGAGGGTCGCTTGTCTTTACGTCCAGAGGCTGTACATCACCATATGAAGCGTCTTTGAGGTCGAGATGTTCACTGGCAGACATCTTCAGAGGCTGGAGACTCGCCGACAGGGCTTCATCTTGCATGATCTCTAGGAGCTCTCTGTTGGCATCAGCTACAGCATTATTGGAGCTCACTAGATGATCCAGATGTGTCTCCAGATTGTCCTCCACAGTCTTATCCATGCTGGGGTCCATAACTTCATTTTCGAGAGGCTGGAGACTTGCCGACAGGGCATCATCAAACAGGACGTCCAGGAGCTCACTGATGACTGTGTCATCGTTGGAGCTCGCTAGATCATCCAGCTGTTTCTCCTCAGTCCCCTCTAGAATGCTGTTCATGGCTGTGTTGGTGGCTTCAGCAGCCGCTTCATTAGCCACCGTAGTCTGCACAGTCTCAGCTTTCAGCAGCTGCTCCATGCGCATCCCGACCTCATCCAGCAGCGTGTTCAGGAAATGCAGGATTGCTGCATCTTCCTCTTTAGTGAGGCTACCTTGTGCTGGAGGTGCCGTGGCCTCCACAGTCTTATCCATGCTGGTTTCCATGACTTCATTTTCGAGAGGCTGGAGACTTGCCGACAGGGCATCATCAAACAGGACGTCCAGTAGCTCTCTGATGACTGTGTCATCGTTGGAGCTCACTAGATCACCCAGCTGTTTCTCCTCAGTCCCCTCTAGAATGTCGTTCATGGCTGTGTTGGTGGCTTCAGCAGCCGCTTCATTAGCCACCGTAGTCTGCACAGTCTCAGCTTTCAGCAGCAGCTCCATACGCATGCCGACCTGATCCAGCAGCGTGTTCAGGAAATGCTGGATTGCTGCATCTTCCTCTTTAGTGAGGCTACCTTGTGGTGGAGGTGCCGTGGCCTCCAGCGTCTCAGCCGAAAAGCTTTCAAGGCTGGACGTGGGACCTACTGGCAGGCCCAGGGCGTGGGCCTCTTCCTCCACCACCTGTTCTTCCCCTTTATTGACTTCCCTCCATGTCCTCCCCCTCCCCCTCCTCCTCTTTCCTTTCTTCCTCTTCTCACCCTGCTGTTCCTCGTTCACCTTGCTGACCGAGTCCGAGTCCGAGTCGGACTCCCGGCCTCGGCAGCACCAGCTCCAGAGGCAGCTCATCTCGTCACATGTATGAACAGAATGATGTGAAACCAGCCGTGCACCCCTATTTATAACCTCTGGTCCTTTATGACGTCACACATACACATTATGACGTCACGTCCTGATGACATCCGAACTCCAAACAACATTCTGCTGAGTCATGCTGAACAGTGAGGGAGGAGCTACAGTCCAGCGTAGTTACTGGTTTCCCGAATGAACGCTGCTAATTAGGCTAGGCTAGCGGAACCGAGCCGGGGCGGAGGAGCAGCGCGGACAGCTCAGTTACACCGGCGAGTTTGGCGACTATTAAACAGCGTTTTAGATGCACTGCTGTAAGGTAACATCACGTATTCCCCACGCGTCGGTTTCCCCTACACTCATTCATTCGTTCATTTTCCCGTCTGTGTAATAAAAACACTTGTCACCCATTCATATGAGGCCGTGGTCATATGTCCGTTTCCCCATTAAATCGGTTGGCAAGACCATCTAAGCTGTGTTTGGACATCAGATCTGTGTGATTAGTGCTTTATCTCGCGATTGCGTCATTCATATATTCAGTTCGTGTCTGTTTTTATACAATTCCATTGAATAAAACTTCACAGGTGACGTTTCTGTCTCGTTTCTTTAAAATTATTGGCCCGAACGTGACCAAAGTGCGTATTGGTTGCTAGGCAGATTCTGCAGCGTCCAACCAATCATGAAATCGTGCATGACTTCGGGTATTTCCGCCCTAAGTACTGACAGGCGAAAAGAGCCGAACTCTGTTTGGAGCGCAGCGCTGTTACAGCAGCGGTGGGGTGGGGTGGGGGGTAAATCTCAATCTTTAAACCTACTGTTTGCTTTCTCACAGAGAAGTACCCTAAAAAACATTGGGTTGAAATTGACCCAAATTGGGTTATTTGCCGCACCATTTAATGTGGAATGGGAAAATTCCAGAAAGAAGCTGGAGAATAGCTGTCTTACATTTACGGCATTTGGCTGACGCTCTTATCCAGAGCGACTTACAACTTGATCATTTTACACAGGTAGGCAAAGAAGGTGCTAGGAGTCTTTTGTTTTCTTTTTCACATTTTATTGATTTTTTTGTTGATGTTTGTGTCTGTGTGTGTCAGTGATATGTGTGTGTGTGTGTGTGTTTCAGTGTCAGAGGGGTGTCTGAGTGTGTCTATGGTGTGTGTGTTTTAGTGGTGTGTGTTTGTGTGTCAGAGGGGTGTGTGTGCATGTGTTTGTGTGTCAGAGGGGTGTCTGAATGTGTCTATGGTGTGTGTGTTTTAGTGGTGTGTGTTTGTGTGTCAGAGGGGTGTGTGTGCATGTGTTTGTGTGTCAGAGGGGTGTCTGAATGTGTCTATGGTGTGTGCTTGTGTGACATTTTTTCTTATGCTTCTATGGCTCTCTCAGCTTCAACTCCCACCACCACTGGAGACTTTGTGCTAATGTTTCCTTTGTCGGTGTCCCTGGTTTGAGGTGTTCATTAGCACCGTTCCGGAAAAATCCAGTTGTCCAGTATGTGAGGTTGAAGGGTACTTCGTTACAAGCCTCACGCAAGAATTCTGGCGGCCAGCTGTGATCAACAGTACGGCTCTTCTTGTTGTCACGCCACCACTGGAGACCTTCTGCTGTTTTCTCTGGGTAGGCTGTCTTCCAGAATGTCCGTGTGCGTGGGACGTGAACAGGTACACCATCACGCTTTGAATTGACCACTCTGGGACAGACAGCCTCCCTGCGTTCAGGACCGGGACGGACAGCCTCACCGCGTCCAGGACCGGGGCGAACAGCCTCACCGCGTCCAGGACCGGGGCGGACAACCTCCCTGCGTTCAGGACCGGGGCGGACAACCTCCCTGCATTCAGGACCGCCTTTCTTCTGGTTGTTGGTCTTTCCAGAAGAGCTTCTCTGTCCATCTGCTTTGTTGTTTGGAGGATTCTCTTTGTTGTAGTTGATCTTCCGCCCTTTTCCCCTTGTTCCTCTCCTGGTTTTTCTCTTTTTGGCCTCCTCAGGAGGGTCGCTTGTCTTTACGTCCAGAGGCTGTACATCACCATATGAAGCGTCTTTGAGGTCGAGATGTTCACTGGCAGACATCTTCAGAGGCTGGAGACTCGCCGACAGGGCTTCATCTTGCATGATCTCTAGGAGCTCTCTGTTGGCATCAGCTACAGCATTATTGGAGCTCACTAGATGATCCAGATGTGTCTCCAGATTGTCCTCCACAGTCTTATCCATGCTGGGGTCCATAACTTCATTTTCGAGAGGCTGGAGACTTGCCGACAGGGCATCATCAAACAGGACGTCCAGGAGCTCACTGATGACTGTGTCATCGTTGGAGCTCGCTAGATCATCCAGCTGTTTCTCCTCAGTCCCCTCTAGAATGCTGTTCATGGCTGTGTTGGTGGCTTCAGCAGCCGCTTCATTAGCCACCGTAGTCTGCACAGTCTCAGCTTTCAGCAGCTGCTCCATGCGCATCCCGACCTCATCCAGCAGCGTGTTCAGGAAATGCAGGATTGCTGCATCTTCCTCTTTAGTGAGGCTACCTTGTGCTGGAGGTGCCGTGGCCTCCACAGTCTTATCCATGCTGGTTTCCATGACTTCATTTTCGAGAGGCTGGAGACTTGCCGACAGGGCATCATCAAACAGGACGTCCAGTAGCTCTCTGATGACTGTGTCATCGTTGGAGCTCACTAGATCACCCAGCTGTTTCTCCTCAGTCCCCTCTAGAATGTCGTTCATGGCTGTGTTGGTGGCTTCAGCAGCCACTTCATTAGCCACCGTAGTCTGCACAGTCTCAGCTTTCAGCAGCAGCTCCATACGCATGCCGACCTGATCCAGCAGCGTGTTCAGGAAATGCTGGATTGCTGCATCTTCCTCTTTAGTGAGGCTACCTTGTGGTGGAGGTGCCGTGGCCTCCAGCGTCTCAGCCGAAAAGCTTTCAAGGCTGGACGTGGGACCTACTGGCAGGCCCAGGGCGTGGGCCTCTTCCTCCACCACCTGTTCTTCCCCTTTTTTGACTTCCCTCCATGTCCTCCCCCTCCTCCTCTTTCCTTTCTTCCTCTTCTCACCCTGCTGTTCCTCGTTCACCTTGCTGACCGAGTCCGAGTCCGAGTCGGACTCCCGGCCTCGGCAGCACCAGCTCCAGAGGCAGCTCATCTCGTCACATGTATGAACAGAATGATGTGAAACCAGCCGTGCACCCCTATTTATAACCTCTGGTCCTTTATGACGTCACACATACACATTATGACGTCACGTCCTGATGACATCCGAACTCCAAACAACATTCTGCTGAGTCATGCTGACCAGTGAGGGAGGAGCTACAGTCCAGCGTAGTTACTGGTTTCCCGAATGAACGCTGCTAATTAGGCTAGGCTAGCGGAACCGAGCCGGGGCGGAGGAGCAGCGCTGACAGCTCAGTTACACCGGCGAGTTTGGCGACTATTAAACAGCGTTTTAGATGCACTGCTGTAAGGTAACATCACCTATTCCCCACGCGTCGGTTTCCCCTACACTCATTCATTCGTTCATTTTCCCGTCTGTGTAATAAAAACACTTGTCACCCATTCATATGAGGCCGTGGTCATATGTCCGTTTCCCCATTAAATCGGTTGGCAAGACCATTTAAGCTGTGTTTGGACATCAGATCTGTGTGATTAGTGCTTTATCTCGCGATTGCGTCATTCATATAATCAGTTCGTGTCTGTTTTTATACAATTCCATTGAATAAAACTTCACAGGTGACGTTTCTGTCTCGTTTCTTTAAAATTATTGGCCCGAACGTGACCAAAGTGCGTATTGGTTGCTAGGCAGATTCTGCAGCGTCCAACCACTCATGAAATCGTGCATGACTTCGGGCATTTCCGCCGTAAGTACTGACAGGCGAAAAGAGCCGAACTCTGTTCGGAGCGCAGCGCTGGTACAGCAGCGGTGGGGGGTAAATCTCAATCTTTAAACCTACTGTTTGCTTTCTCACAGAGAAGTACCCTAAAAAACATTGGGTTGAAATTGACCCAAATTGGGTTATTTTCACAACCCAGCGCTGGGTCAATATTGGACAAACACGGCATTGGGTAGAATTGACCCAGTACATTGGGTTATTAATGTGACCCAGCATTTTTGGGTCAAGCATTTAACCTAAATGCAATGTAATTTTAACTAGAATGCTGGGTTAAATGAACCAAAAGTTTGGGTTGTACTGTGATTACTTTTAAATGTATAATTTAGACATTATTTTAACACATACTTTACATATTATATATTCTTACACTTAAAAAAAAAAATACCACTTTTAAGCACCAACAATAATTTATATATATGTATATATATATATATATATAAAAAGCACATTTCTCAATGACAACAATAATAACAATAACAGCAGCAACAACAATTACAAGCAACCTTATTCAATAACAAATTTTCTTTTGCTTGAGAAATTAATAAAATAAAAAGAGGTAACACACATGGCGTCATTCTGGGAGCTGTCACTGATCTGTGGCAAAAATAAATGCCCGCAAGAGTCTTAAGGAGGGAGATTCATGACCTGGTAGCTCATAAACAACAGTCTGAAGAACACTGTCGGGGGTAGTTTATATCAAATACAAAGAACGCCTTAAAACACACATCAACGGCTCCCACGAGTGTGCTCTGCTCCATAGCTTGTCCATTGATGACCGCAAAACACTGGGAACAACGCTGATCATCACCTATGATAATCCTTTATTAGTCCCATGTAGTTACAGCAGCAAGGGGAGAGCAAAACAGAGTAAACAAATATTAAGAATCTAAATGATTATAAATAAAAGTCAAAAACAAAAACCAACACACATGAAACCGGCATTGTACATGGAAATACTACACACTGGTATGTTGGTACGCACCTAGAGCCAAAACGAATGGGTATGGTCTTGTGGCCTCGGACACGTATTCCACCATATTAGTCCCAATCTGTTGTAAACATGAAAATTGAAACATAGAATTAGTACTTTAATTTTACACCTTAATTCTAACATGCTGAAATAATCCACTTTGATCAGGGATGTCCTGATCTAAGCTTTCTGTCCTTCAATTTGAAACTGATTATTGTAACACTGAGCATCAGCTGACATCCAATGTTTGCATATGTAACAACCATAGAATTTAGTCTAGAGAGAAACCTGTTAGTCTACTGAATACTACAGTACTGCTTCTTAGCTTTTAATGTGACACCTTTTAGTGATGCATTTCTTTTTAAATGCATGCATTTGATATTGTTTACAACTGCTACAACAAATCGATATGAATTCAATTAGTTGTCTTGACATGGGACACCCCCAACAGAAAAATAAAAACCTCAGCATAGTGAGCATATATATATAAAATAAATATAAAAGCACATTTCTCAATGACAACAATAATAACAATAACAGCAGCAACAACAATTACAAGCAACCTTATTCAATAACAAATTTTCTTTTGCTTGAGAAATTAATAAAATAAAAACCTCAGCATAGTGAGAAACAGTTAAAAATGCTGTTAAATTGAGGTAGACTGCTAATAAAATGTGACTTTTTTCAACTGGATCTTAAGACTGGCGCTGTTCCAACAATATGGAGGTGTAAGCAAACCAGCAAATTTTACGACAATAACTGTACCTCTATATTTGAGTTTAGCTGGTTGCTAGGCTGTTGTCATGATACTGTTTACACTCAGGATGAGCTGCTTTTGTGGGTGTGGTTTGACTAAAAGTCTCAGGACTAAGTGATAAGGTGGTCTATTTCTACATTACAGCTCTTTCAAATTATCATCAGAATCTGAAGAACCAGCGCTGGAAAATCCTCAGTCCCAGTCAGTCATAATGCTGTTGTACTGCGGCGCTGTTCACTGTTGTCCACCAGTGACGTCACACGGTACCGCTCAGGAATTTCCGTAGCGAGCTCAGGTTTTTTCCGTCTGTTTAATTAAAAGAGTCAATTTTAAAGAAAAATTAAGCAGCGAATTTCATTTTAAGTCATGTTCATATATTTTCAGTATCCAAAACAATATGAAATCACCAGGGCTGTCCAAATGTGGTGCTTAGCCTTTAATAGCGCCGCACTCTCTTTACAGGCTCACATCTAGATGAAAGTCAGAGGTGAAAATGGAGCACAAATAATAAACTAAAAGTATCAGACGTTGGGCAGGATACAGCCAATAACCTGATCTACCAAAATATGTCTGGAACCACTTAAGACTGAGACATCCCAACTGTGATCAGAGACAACTAACTACTTAGTTTAGAGGTAGGTGTGTAATTACAACAGAGCAGAATATTACCAGATTTATATCTCTCAACTTACAGGCTGTAGATCAATGAATGACTTTCTTGTCTCTTCACAGCTCAGACGGAAGGTCTTCCGGCAGAATCCTATAGACAGAAGCTGGTAGGACTACTGGCAATAATCTCACAGCCCTGTCACCTTGCGCATCTGGAAACAAGAATCTCTTATTAGGAATAAGAATCTTTTGTGGTTACATGTTCTAACCTGCCAGCTGTAAAACTACTTCTTTCCATTTTTTCTCTCACGTGATAGTAAAATGTATTCTCTGATTTACATGTTCACTAAAATGTTGTGTACTAATTTTTTTAACATAGTATCCACTGTGAAGACTACCTGCACACACAGAATCCAGTCTTGAAAGAATTCCAGAAGCTTGCTTCTCCTGGCTAGCAAACCATAAATTTCTGTCTCTGAAAACGGGCATCCACTTTTCTGCCAGTTATCCAAGTTTCCCAGCACAGGCTGGGTGTAGAATGGCAAAGTCCTGAGCAATCTGCAGACATAATTTTCATTTAATTACTTTTCCAAGTAAATTACAGATAACATTCAGTAATTCTGACTTACTATCAAGTGCATTCTGACTTTGCATATCCTACCATTCCTGGAGTATCCAAAAGACGTGGATGCTCTTTTTTGACCTCCTCCACTGTCTTTGACCCATGCTCCCTTATCCACTTAGCTCTGTGGATGGCTGTCTGCTTCATGTATTCTTCTACTTGGTTAAGGGGTCGGATGTTATTTCTTAACCACTCCGTCATCGCCACTGCCCTCTCATCAGATATTTCAGTCTCTGTATTATGCAGAGAAAGACAACGCCTTCACTGTTTGAAGTAGACACCACAAATTATCTTGCGTTATTTCCTGACTGGAAGCAGGAAATCCTTCAAAGTCATGTGTTATACAATGTGATAAAATAATGACATTCTACACATTCACCTGAAACTAAATTTGTAGGTTTACACAAATCAGCTATATTAGCTAGTATTAATCTTTACAGCAATTAATGGCTCAGATCCTTACGCTCGCCCATGTTTCCTGCTTCCAACAAGAACTGACTATTCTTTTCCTGTCTTGACCTCTCTCCCCTTGACAGGTGGTTCTGAAGTTATGGCTAATCAGTGTACTTTAATGAAAACTTAACAGCAGAACCAAACATGTGAACTGTAGCATAAATGGCAAGTCACAAACTGTTTGATTTTCCAAAACGCACCAGCCATTCTACAGTGATCATGCCGTAATGACAATACTGTCTAATAGAGGATCACATTAAAATCAGCAAGACAAGTTACCCAAAACCTTTCTTGGTATGATAACCTGTTTGTGCATGTACCTGGCAATACCAATTAGTTACAGGGTTCTCCACAGGGCTAGGTCTGCACTTTCCACTACGGAGCCTCTTCCGTACATTTCTTAAACGCTCTTCAACGAAGCCAGTTGCTGGTCTGTGAGTTCGACCTGGACTATACCACGCCTCCTTTAAAAAAAAAAATTCAAATATTCTTTGACATGTCAGACCTAAAATAACCACATAATACACACACAAAGTCCGGTGTGCTTTGATTTTTACTGGCACTTACATTGCCGTTCCCATGCTGATCCCTTAGATACGGAAATTCCGTCACTAAAGATGAGGCCAGGTTTTCCTTGTTTCCAATGCTGGACTGTAAACAGATATCAGATGTATTTACACACATACACACACACACACACACACACACACGTCACACAACATCAGTCAAAACAGTACACTCACGTCTCTCCGAACCGCTCCATGAGATGTGACACTAGGATTCTAACCATAGACCTCCTCTGCTTGAGCGAGATGCACCGTTTGGTGTCAAGACTGCACATTATCTCTCTACTCTCCGGTGTTTTCTCGAGGGCCTCCCTAATTTTCTGGGAAGATAGAAGGGGGAAAAAAAAAAAAAAAAAGATAGGGAGCACAAATATCCCATTCAACTTTTCAGTCTTTTGTGAATACCTTATGGGGATGGCACAAGGCCAAAGTTAAAAAAAAAAAAAAACCTAAAGACAACAACAACAACAACAACACCACCACATACAAACGTTCCCCCTTGTCCTGAAGACATGGCTTTATGCTGCTGGTCCAGTGATGGTCCTGCTGATGGGCCATTTTCAACCAGCTCAAGTTGCATTTCCTTTAGAGACAACCAAATAAAATTAGTCTCATGTGTTAAAGAGCAAAACTGGTGAAAGGCAATACATGCTCAATGAAGATAACTGAAATCTCTGAAAAAAAATATTTGATTATTTGTCCAATATTAAATTGACATGTTTGGTGACTGAATATAACATCTTTAGATCTGCATTATGAAGTAGGTTTAGGCAATAGGTCGGTGTATTCAGATATCAGCAGTGACTAACAACTGACACAATGAAGATGCTGCAGAGGTGGTGTGTGTGTGTGTGTGTGTGTGTGTGTGTGTGTGTGTGTGTGTGTGTGTGTGTGTATGTATGTATGTATATATATATATATATATATATATATATATATATATATATATATATATATATATATATATATATATATATATATATATATATACACACACACACATATATATATACATATATATATACACACACACACACACATACACTTTTGAAATCAAAACTTTTGCTAATTATTTTTCAGACCGACATCACTCAGGCCTACTACAAAGTTAATGTGCTATCAAACAAGAAAGAATATAACCAGTGACTCCCTAACTTAGGGTTAAACCACCATAAAAAAGGACAAAAGTAAAGACAGGTTGGGTGTCAAAACTGGGGCTACGGTTTCATTATGAAATACAGATAACAGTCAGAAACTATGTTCAGAAGCATATTAGAGATTACTTAACAACTTGACATGGTTTGACGCAACTGATTTAGGCATGTAGTTTGAACAATACTAACTGCTGAGGTATCAATTTAAGACTTGTAAGCTCTGCTTCCATAAAAGCTATCAAAACTAAAAGTGGAGCCGACTAAATTCAAAATTTTCCTTTAAAACTGCTCCTTCAAAAATGTCAACTTACCTAAACCTGCTAGGAGGCTTATGGGTTAGTTTATAAAAGCAGAGTAGGTTATAAGACCTGTAAGATTTTTAATGGAAACCATTTACAATTTCATGTAGTTTGGGAACAGTTATTACATAAAAAGATTTTCCAAATACATGTCCATTCTTCATTAGGACCTCACATTTCAGCTTGCTACCTTTTTACTAACGTGAAGACCGTAATGTAGCACAGGATGAGCATATCATATATATTATAAAAATTGTTCTGAACTTCAGAACAGTGCCACCACATACTGCTATACTGTATCAAAATAAATAAATAAAAATAAACGTTTAAGGACAACTTGTGTTATTGTGCACAATGTATAACAAGAGTACAGATGGGGCAATGTATGTCTTCAAAGGAAAAATGCAAAGGGTAATGGTACATGGTCAAAAACTGAAATGCCTAAAAAACAGTTTTTTAAAAAATTACAGTGAAGGAAAAAGTCTCGAATGGTCTGTAACGCAGAGAAACATAGCGATTATCATCGCCCTCTTTATAGGACCTTGCAAAATGGAGAGGGTGGTGATCATCAAGACAGTTCACATCAACCACATCAAGCTCAGATCCAGGAGACACACTGTAAGAAAAATAGTGTCTTTCCAATCCTACTGTATCATACTTCCTCACAATCAGTTTGACAGAGGACTCCACGGATACAATGCGCTCTACCATAGCAAACTGAGGCTCACCATCACAAGCGTGAGAGACTAGAAGAGACATTCCAGGCCTATATTCAGTGCCCCTCCATCTCACCCAAGATGGAACATACACTTCAGTGAAAAGCGGCATTTCAAACTTGTGCTTGATGCTGTCATATCCATCAACACAGCCCAACAGATCTGTGCATCCTGGACCAACTTCTAAGTTGTGGCTGAGCAAATTACCCAAGAGGAGGTGGTAGCACAGCAGCATCTGATGCCTGTAAGCCACTGTTTTGCAGATGTTGCGAAAGTTACAAGTAACATGACTGAGTCTTTTGAAAAAGCCATGCTTGGTCTCAAATCGCATAGCCCACAACAGAACCACAGGGCCTAACTTCCTGATTGCACCAGGATAATGGACCATAAAGTGATGTTTTGGTTTTAGGTGCCTACCAGGGTAAAGCTCCAGAAGACTGTGGTGCTCCTGGATGAGGTAACCTAAGAGAATTGATGCTTCTGGTTAATGATGGAGAAAAAACGAACTCCATGCAACTCAGTAAAAGAAGAAGCAACTCCCAGTATTGGTTGCCCTCTGGGATAAGGTCACCGATGACAAGAGGAAGTAATCTTAACAGACACCAGGTCTGTGATGCAGTCTACCTGAGAGCTCCATCTGGGTTTTTGAGCTCATGTGATTTAATAGGGGACGGCTTGTTATGACTGTCAATGAACCCATAATCAAAACTTGTAAGTCTGTAGTTGATCTGATCTAGGGTTATAAGCTTTTGCTCAATGAGGGAACTGAGAACAAGCTTGACTTGATATCCTCTAATTCCTTCCAGAATGTCATGCATGATATCTCTATATCATGATATCTCTAGGGACTCTTCTCCCTGCACGCTGCTGTCTTCACCTTCAACCTGCTGTTGCTGGAGCACTGCTTTCACAGAGGACGCGGAGGCTAAGCAGTGAACATGTCTGTGACCTTAGCACATTTTGCAGCACCTACAGAGTCTCTTCGCGTGTAACTTCTCCGCACCCCCTTTCTGCCGCTTCAGTTTCGCCATGTTGCCCCTCGTTTTACACACACACACACACACAACACTGAAACTAGCCGGAGTTACAGCGGACCATGCAGAGAAAGGGTGGGGCCGCTTTCGTCCTATATCCTGATTGGTTGAGTCTACTGTCTATATTGAAAAGAAGAAAAAAAAAGAGGAAGAAAAAAAAAAAATCCAACAGCTTTGGCCCTGAGGACTGTCGGCCACCGGGCAAAAGCCCGGTACGCCAGATTACCTGTCCAGCCCTGCCTCTGCCTCTTCAAAAGCACAGTTTCAACTCATTTGCAGTGACGGACAAAAACAGGCTGACAACAATGAAACGTATTAAAGTAAGATGAAAATGTGCAGCCCTCGATGTTTTTAAAATCATTAGCCAGCCAGGGAATTCCATCACGCCTTCTAACCCAACACCATAAATGGGCGATGATGAAGAATAGCTGGCTATCAATAAGGACATCAAAATGGCTATGATAAAAGCAAGCTAACCAATCATTAAGCTTCAGCTAATATAACTTACACTTACTTCATTCCTTATTTCATTCACTGAAACCACAGAGAGGCACTGAAAGTAAAAGAAGAGTAATAGCGGAAAAATAAAAGGACATGTTCGGTATGTGAAACCCGTTTCTTTTAATGAAACTACCTCTTCCCCCTCCCAATCTGAACTGATTTAACCTTGGACTCAACATCTGCACCTTACCTACACTGCACTGCTGCTGTTAGAACAACACTGTTTACATCTATTACTGCACAGAGTAATATTGTTTATTGTTTACATCTGTCACTTGATGCACTTTATGAACAGCTGCTCCACTTAGTTGTACATACGCACATGTAACTTTAATTTTAGTTCAAGTTTGCACACCCTGTACACTTTTTTGCTTTTACCTTTTACAACTGTTTTTTTAGTTATTCTTATATTTTCTTTTTTTATTCTCTTAAGAGTACTGCCTGCTCTGCTATGCTCCTGACAATAAAACTCTTTAATCTTGAACAATGTAGCTAGTAGTAATGTAGCAATGTACCCTAACCCTAACCCTAACCTAGCTATGTGTAAGCTAACTAATAGCCGCCGCCTCACAACGTCTGTGTCCCTTATAAAACGGTAAATTGTCAAAAAAAAGCACACTAGTATTTTCTGTGGTATGTAAAGACTGTGGTTTGAAGAAAATGTGGTTTAGAAATAGTTCGATGCTCGTGGGTACTCCACTGTTTTATTCCGTTAGCCTCCTAGCTAACGGTAGGTTAGTTAGCTAAAACGTCGGTCACCACTCGTTCGCAGGACAGTTGTTGCGTGGAACTGTTATTTTACCTCAGGCAAACCGCCTAACGTCTAATTTTCCCTCACAAATTGAGGTTAAATAAAAAATATATTATAAGTATTGCGTAAAGCTTACGTCAGTTAGCATATTAGCTAACTAGCATAGCTAACATGCTAATGCTCGTAATACGTTTTTTTTTTTTACCTCAATTCGTGAGAGAAAATTAATTAAGATATCTGGTAACTAGCTTATAATCAATATTTTGGGGCAAATTTAAGATTAATCAGTTTAGCAACTTACTTTCTTTCGGCTGTGGTCCGGCTGCCGGTGCCTCTTCCAGTGGGAGGGAAGCGGCGTAGGCGGGAAACAGGCGGGAAACGGGCGTCCGGGGAGTTCCGTTACGTGTACGTTCCCTTTAGACGTCCGCACTGCAGACCCAACAAACGGAAAAATAACCCATATTTTTTGGGTTGTTTAAATAACCCAGCATTTTTTAGCCAGCAGAATTTTCCAGACAATTCAGGCCTCTTATTTCACCACTCTTTTTAAAAGTAATCTCAGAAATGTCCGAAAATACATCCATACCCTATCATATGAATACTCCTCACACTTATCTTAATACCACATAAAAAAATCCACGATTGCTCCAGCTACCGTCCCATTTCACTGATCAATTCAGACATACAAATCATAAGTAAAGCTTTATCAATCAGATTGGAATCGGTCACAGATCAAACCAGGTTCATCAAAGGGAGACAGTCCTCAGAGAACACACGCAGGTTATTCAATGTAATTCATATGTATAACAGCGAAAAATCTCCATATATATATATATATATATATATATATATATATATATATATATATATATATATTCAAAACTCCAACTAATTCAATATCAAAGCCCAGAATATACATTACAGCCTCTAAACTAATTCAGGCACAGTGATAAATGCCAACATCGTCCAGCTTTAACAGATAGTAGTTATCACGCCTTCTGGAATGGTCCCCCGATCCAGCAGTTTTGGTCAGAGGTCATGGACAGGCCTGGTCATCCCTTTATGTCCCATTGTAGCGCTACTTAATGACCTTTCCTCACTTTCACCACCCAATCACCTCAAATCCTTTATATTTCATTCCACTTTCCATTACTAAAAAAGCTATATTGCTGAACTGGAAGGACAGAACCCAAATTTCAATAAAGCTTTGGCTGAACCTCCGAACGGATCACTGTAACCTGGAGAGACTTACAGCAAATTTCAAAAATAACACATAATCTTTCAAGGAAACCTGGTCACAATTTTTACAGTATATTGATAGCTGCCTTCCGCCCGATGACCGCTGGGATAGCTCCATTGTTAAGTTTCTGCATTTGTCTGTCCTGTATGTCCAGTTTGTCCATTGTTAAGTGTTATTGTTATCATTCTTCTTATGCTTATTACTATTATTGTTATTTCATCCTCTCTTTACTTTTTTGTCTTTTGTTTTTTTGTTTTGCTCAAATCTAGGGGTGGGTGAGGGTGGTGGGGGGGGGGGTGTTTGGGTGGTTGTGGTGCCACATCACCTTATATCTGTATGATCATTAATAAATGAAGAGCTGTGACTTTGTTATTAACGTGAAAAAGAAATAATAATATGTCCCTTGGAAAAGGGGGATGGTGGTGTGGTGGTGTTTTGCTCAAATCTAGGGGTGGGTGAGGGTGGTGGGGGGGGTGTTTGGGTGGTTGTGGTGCCACACCACCTTATATCTGTATGATCATTAATAAATGAAGAGCTGTGACTTTGTTATTAACGTGAAAAAGAAATAATAATATGTCCCTTGGAAAAGGGGGACGGTGGTGTGGCCAAGGAATGTTGGCCTGGGAATTAAAAAAAGAAAAAAGAAAGAAAATAGCACCCTACAAATAAGCACTTCTGGAAAACAGTTACTTAAGTCATAATGACTAGTTGAAACAGCTGGATTATCTAGAAATGACCATTTTCCAGAGATATGATGGCAATGATGTCAGTGGAGGATATGGCTGAATGGCTCCATCCCAATCTACCAAACTTACTCTTTAAGCCAATTCTAATTGAACACTTCTAATACTGTCCCACTAATAAGCAACAATAATAAAAGTAACATTTTTTATTTTGTCCAAACATTGAAGCCTTTTTGTGTATATTTTTAAGAACTTTTTTTAAAATGTGGTTGAATTGCAAAGTTCACAGTACTTATTTAGATACATCTGGGATACTCTGTGTTAACTAACCTTATTTCCAAAAAAGTTGGGTCGCTGTGCAAAAATGCAAAAAAAAAAAAATGCAATCATGTGCACATCATTTAAATTCTGTATTTCAATGAAAGTACTACCCATCAGATGTTGAAATTAAGAAATTTTCTTTTTTTAAATTTTCTTTAATTAAGAAAAAGTCTTCTTTTTTTTTCTTTTTCACATTTTATTGATTTTTTTTTGTTGATGTTTGTGTCTGTGTGTGTCAGTGATATGTATGTGTGTGTGTGTGTTTCAGTGTCAGAGGGGTGTCTGAATGTGTCTATGGTGTGTGTGTTTTAGTGGTGTGTGTTTGTGTGTCAGAGGGGTGTCTGAGTGTGTCTATGGTGTGTGTGTTTTAGTGGTGTGTGTTTGTGTGTCAGAGGGGTGTCTGAGTGTGTCTATGGTGTGTGTGTTTTAGTGGTGTGTGTTTGTGTGTCAGAGGGGTGTCTGAGTGTGTCTATGGTGTGTGTATTTTAGTGGTGTGTGTTTGTGTGTCAGAGGGGTGTGTGTGCATGTGTTTGTGTGTCAGAGGGGTGTCTGAGTGTGTCTATGGTGTGTGTGTTTTAGTGGTGTGTGTTTGTGTGTCAGAGGGGTGTCTGAGTGTGTCTATGGTGTGTGTGTTTTAGTGGTGTGTGTTTGTGTGTCAGAGGGGTGTGTGTGCATGTGTTTGTGTGTCAGAGGGGTGTCTGAATGTGTCTATGGTGTGTGCTTGTGTGACATTTTTTCTTACGCTTCTATGGCTCTCTCAGCTTCAACTCCCACCACCACTGGAGACTTTGTGCTAATGTTTCCTTTGTCGGTGTCCCTGGTTTGAGGTGTTCATTAGCACCGTTCCGGAAAAATCCAGTTGTCCAGTATGTGAGGTTGAAGGGTACTTCGTTACAAGCCTCACGCAAGAATTCTGGCGGCCAGCTGTGATCAACAGTACGGCTCTTCTTGTTGTCACGCCACCACTGGAGACCTTCTTCTGCTGTTTTCTCTGGGTAGGCTGTCTTCCAGAATGTCCGTGTGCGTGGGACGTGAACAGGTACACCATCACGCTTTGAATTGACCACTCTGGGACAGACAGCCTCCCTGCGTTCAGGACCGGGACGGACAGCCTCCCTGCGTCCAGGACCGGGGCGGACAGCCTCACCGCGTCCAGGACCGGGGCGGACAGCCTCACCGCGTCCAGGACCGGGGCGGACAGCCTCACCGCGTCCAGCACCGGGACGCACAGCCTCACCGCGTCCAGGACCGGGGCGGACAGCCTCACCGCGTCCAGCACCGGGACAGACAGCCTCACCGCGTCCAGCCTCACCGCGTCCAGGACCGGGGCGTCCAGCCTCACCGCGTCCAGGACCGGGAGGGACAGCCTCACCGCGTCCAGGACCGGGGCGGACAGCCTCACCGCGTCCAGGACCGGGGCGGACAGCCTCACCGCGTCCAGGACCGGGACGGACAGCCTCACCGCGTCCAGGACCGGGGCGGACAGCCTCCCCGCGTCCAGGACCGGGACGGACAGCCTCACCGGGTCCAGGACCGGGGCGGACAGCCTCCCCGCGTCCAGGACCGGGGCGGACAGCCTCACCGCGTCCAGGACCGGGGCGGAGAGCCTCACCGCGTCCAGGACCGGGGCGAACAGCCTCACCGCGTCCAGGACCGGGGCGGACAACCTCCCTGCGTTCAGGACCGGGGCGGACAACCTCCCTGCATTCAGGACCGCCTTTCTTCTGGTTGTTGGTCTTTCCAGAAGAGCTTCTCTGTCCATCTGCATTGTTGTTTGGAGGATTCTCTTTGTTGTAGTTGATCTTCCGCCCTTTTCCCCTTGTTCCTCTCCTGGTTTTTCTCTTTTTGGCCTCCTCAGGAGGGTCGCTTGTCTTTACGTCCAGAGGCTGTACATCACCATATGAAGCGTCTTTGAGGTCGAGATGTTCACTGGCAGACATCTTCAGAGGCTGGAGACTCGCCGACAGGGCTTCATCTTGCATGATCTCTAGGAGCTCTCTGTTGGCATCAGCTACAGCATTATTGGAGCTCACTAGATGATCCAGATGTGTCTCCAGATTGTCCTCCACAGTCTTATCCATGCTGGGGTCCATAACTTCATTTTCGAGAGGCTGGAGACTTGCCGACAGGGCATCATCAAACAGGACGTCCAGGAGCTCACTGATGACTGTGTCATTGTTGGAGCTCGCTAGATCATCCAGCTGTTTCTCCTCAGTCCCCTCTAGAATGTTGTTCATGGCTGTGTTGGTGGCTTCAGCAGCCGCTTCATTAGCCACCGTAGTCTGCACAGTCTCAGCTTTCAGCAGCTGCTCCATGCGCATCCCGACCTCATCCAGCAGCGTGTTCAGGAAATGCAGGATTGCTGCATCTTCCTCTTTAGTGAGGCTACCTTGTGCTGGAGGTGCCGTGGCCTCCACAGTCTTATCCATGCTGGTTTCCATGACTTCATTTTCGAGAGGCTGGAGACTTGCCGACAGGGCATCATCAAACAGGACGTCCAGTAGCTCTCTGATGACTGTGTCATCGTTGGAGCTCACTAGATCACCCAGCTGTTTCTCCTCAGTCCCCTCTAGAATGTCGTTCATGGCTGTGTTGGTGGCTTCAGCAGCCGCTTCATTAGCCACCGTAGTCTGCACAGTCTCAGCTTTCAGCAGCAGCTCCATACGCATGCCGACCTGATCCAGCAGCGTGTTCATGAAATGCTGGATTGCTGCATCTTCCTCTTTAGTGAGGCTACCTTGTGGTGGAGGTGCCGTGGCCTCCAGCGTCTCAGCCGAAAAGCTTTCAAGGCTGGACGTGGGACCTACTGGCAGGCCCAGGGCGTGGGCCTCTTCCTCCACCACCTGTTCTTCCCCTTTATTGACTTCCCTCCATGTCCTCCCCCTCCCCCTCCTCCTCTTTCCTTTCTTCCTCTTCTCACCCTGCTGTTCCTCGTTCACCTTGCTGACCGAGTCCGAGTCCGAGTCGGACTCCCGGCCTCGGCAGCACCAGCTCCAGAGGCAGCTCATCTCGTCACATGTATGAACAGAATGATGTGAAACCAGCCGTGCACCCCTATTTATAACCTCTGGTCCTTTATGACGTCACACATACACATTATGACGTCACGTCCTGATGACATCCGAACTCCAAACAACATTCTGCTGAGTCATGCTGAACAGTGAGGGAGGAGCTACAGTCCAGCGTAGTTACTGGTTTCCCGAATGAACGCTGCTAATTAGGCTAGGCTAGCGGAACCGAGCCGGGGCGGAGGAGCAGCGCGGACAGCTCAGTTACACCGGCGAGTTTGGCGACTATTAAACAGCGTTTTAGATGCACTGCTGTAAGGTAACATCACGTATTCCCCACGCGTCGGTTTCCCCTACACTCATTCATTCGTTCATTTTCCCGTCTGTGTAATAAAAACACTTGTCACCCATTCATATGAGGCCGTGGTCATATGTCCGTTTCCCCATTAAATCGGTTGGCAAGACCATCTAAGCTGTGTTTGGACATCAGATCTGTGTGATTAGTGCTTTATCTCGCGATTGCGTCATTCATATATTCAGTTCGTGTCTGTTTTTATACAATTCCATTGAATAAAACTTCACAGGTGACGTTTCTGTCTCGTTTCTTTAAAATTATTGGCCCGAACGTGACCAAAGTGCGTATTGGTTGCTAGGCAGATTCTGCAGCGTCCAACCAATCATGAAATCGTGCATGACTTCGGGTATTTCCGCCCTAAGTACTGACAGGCGAAAAGAGCCGAACTCTGTTTGGAGCGCAGCGCTGTTACAGCAGCGGTGGGGTGGGGTGGGGGGTAAATCTCAATCTTTAAACCTAGTGTTTGCTTTCTCACAGAGAAGTACCCTAAAAAACATTGGGTTGAAATTGACCCAAATTGGGTTATTTGCCGCACCATTTAATGTGGAATGGGAAAATTCCAGAAAGAAGCTGGAGAATAGCTGTCTTACATTTACGGCATTTGGCTGACGCTCTTATCCAGAGCGACTTACAACTTGATCATTTTACACAGGTAGGCAAAGAAGGTGCTAGGAGTCTTTTGTTTTCTTTTTCACATTTTATTGATTTTTTTGTTGATGTTTGTGTCTGTGTGTGTCAGTGATATGTGTGTGTGTGTGTGTGTGTGTGTTTCAGTGTCAGAGGGGTGTCTGAGTGTGTCTATGGTGTGTGTGTTTTAGTGGTGTGTGTTTGTGTGTCAGAGGGGTGTGTGTGCATGTGTTTGTGTGTCAGAGGGGTGTCTGAATGTGTCTATGGTGTGTGTGTTTTAGTGGTGTGTGTTTGTGTGTCAGAGGGGTGTGTGTGCATGTGTTTGTGTGTCAGAGGGGTGTCTGAATGTGTCTATGGTGTGTGCTTGTGTGACATTTTTTCTTATGCTTCTATGGCTCTCTCAGCTTCAACTCCCACCACCACTGGAGACTTTGTGCTAATGTTTCCTTTGTCGGTGTCCCTGGTTTGAGGTGTTCATTAGCACCGTTCCGGAAAAATCCAGTTGTCCAGTATGTGAGGTTGAAGGGTACTTCGTTACAAGCCTCACGCAAGAATTCTGGCGGCCAGCTGTGATCAACAGTACGGCTCTTCTTGTTGTCACGCCACCACTGGAGACCTTCTGCTGTTTTCTCTGGGTAGGCTGTCTTCCAGAATGTCCGTGTGCGTGGGACGTGAACAGGTACACCATCACGCTTTGAATTGACCACTCTGGGACAGACAGCCTCCCTGCGTTCAGGACCGGGACGGACAGCCTCCCTGCGTTCAGGACCGGGACGGACAGACTCCCCGCGTCCAGGACCGGGGCGGACAGCCTCACCGCGTCCAGGACCGGGGCGGACAGCCTCCCCGCGTCCAGGACCGGGGCGGACAGCCTCACCGCGTCCAGGACCGGGGCGGACAGCCTCACCGCGTCCAGGACCGGGGCGGAGAGCCTCACCGCGTCCAGGACCGGGGCGAACAGCCTCACCGCGTCCAGGACCGGGGCGGACAACCTCCCTGCGTTCAGGACCGGGGCGGACAACCTCCCTGCATTCAGGACCGCCTTTCTTCTGGTTGTTGGTCTTTCCAGAAGAGCTTCTCTGTCCATCTGCTTTGTTGTTTGGAGGATTCTCTTTGTTGTAGTTGATCTTCCGCCCTTTTCCCCTTGTTCCTCTCCTGGTTTTTCTCTTTTTGGCCTCCTCAGGAGGGTCGCTTGTCTTTACGTCCAGAGGCTGTACATCACCATATGAAGCGTCTTTGAGGTCGAGATGTTCACTGGCAGACATCTTCAGAGGCTGGAGACTCGCCGACAGGGCTTCATCTTGCATGATCTCTAGGAGCTCTCTGTTGGCATCAGCTACAGCATTATTGGAGCTCACTAGATGATCCAGATGTGTCTCCAGATTGTCCTCCACAGTCTTATCCATGCTGGGGTCCATAACTTCATTTTCGAGAGGCTGGAGACTTGCCGACAGGGCATCATCAAACAGGACGTCCAGGAGCTCACTGATGACTGTGTCATCGTTGGAGCTCGCTAGATCATCCAGCTGTTTCTCCTCAGTCCCCTCTAGAATGCTGTTCATGGCTGTGTTGGTGGCTTCAGCAGCCGCTTCATTAGCCACCGTAGTCTGCACAGTCTCAGCTTTCAGCAGCTGCTCCATGCGCATCCCGACCTCATCCAGCAGCGTGTTCAGGAAATGCAGGATTGCTGCATCTTCCTCTTTAGTGAGGCTACCTTGTGCTGGAGGTGCCGTGGCCTCCACAGTCTTATCCATGCTGGTTTCCATGACTTCATTTTCGAGAGGCTGGAGACTTGCCGACAGGGCATCATCAAACAGGACGTCCAGTAGCTCTCTGATGACTGTGTCATCGTTGGAGCTCACTAGATCACCCAGCTGTTTCTCCTCAGTCCCCTCTAGAATGTCGTTCATGGCTGTGTTGGTGGCTTCAGCAGCCGCTTCATTAGCCACCGTAGTCTGCACAGTCTCAGCTTTCAGCAGCAGCTCCATACGCATGCCGAACTGATCCAGCAGCGTGTTCAGGAAATGCTGGATTGCTGCATCTTCCTCTTTAGTGAGGCTACCTTGTGGTGGAGGTGCCGTGGCCTCCAGCGTCTCAGCCGAAAAGCTTTCAAGGCTGGACGTGGGACCTACTGGCAGGCCCAGGGCGTGGGCCTCTTCCTCCACCACCTGTTCTTCCCCTTTTTTGACTTCCCTCCATGTCCTCCCCCTCCTCCTCTTTCCTTTCTTCCTCTTCTCACCCTGCTGTTCCTCGTTCACCTTGCTGACCGAGTCCGAGTCCGAGTCGGACTCCCGGCCTCGGCAGCACCAGCTCCAGAGGCAGCTCATCTCGTCACATGTATGAACAGAATGATGTGAAACCAGCCGTGCACCCCTATTTATAACCTCTGGTCCTTTATGACGTCACATACACATTATGACGTCACGTCCTGATGACATCCGAACTCCAAACAACATTCTGCTGAGTCATGCTGAACAGTGAGGGAGGAGCTACAGTCCAGCGTAGTTACTGGTTTCCCGAATGAACGCTGCTAATTAGGCTAGGCTAGCGGAACCGAGCCGGGGCGGAGGAGCAGCGCTGACAGCTCAGTTACACCGGCGAGTTTGGCGACTATTAAACAGCGTTTTAGATGCACTGCTGTAAGGTAACATCACGTATTCCCCACGCGTCGGTTTCCCCTACACTCATTCATTCGTTCATTTTCCCGTCTGTGTAATAAAAACACTTGTCACCCATTCATATGAGGCCGTGGTCATATGTCCGTTTCCCCATTAAATCGGTTGGCAAGACCATCTAAGCTGTGTTTGGACATCAGATCTGTGTGATTAGTGCTTTATCTCGCGATTGCGTCATTCATATAATCAGTTCGTGTCTGTTTTTATACAATTCCATTGAATAAAACTTCACAGGTGACGTTTCTGTCTCGTTTCTTTAAAATTATTGGCCCGAACGTGACCAAAGTGCGTATTGGTTGCTAGGCAGATTCTGCAGCGTCCAACCACTCATGAAATCGTGCATGACTTCGGGCATTTCCGCCGTAAGTACTGACAGGCGAAAAGAGCCGAACTCTGTTCGGAGCGCAGCGCTGGTACAGCAGCGGTGGGGTGGGGTGGGGGGTAAATCTCAATCTTTAAACCTACTGTTTGCTTTCTCACAGAGAAGTACCCTAAATAACATTGGGTTGAAATTGACCCAAATTGGGTTATTTTCACAACCCAGCGCTGGGTCAATATTGGACAAACACGGCATTGGGTAGAATTGACCCAGTACATTGGGTTATTAATGTGACCCAGCATTTTTGGGTCAAGCATTTAACCTAAATGCAATGTAATTTTAACTAGAATGCTGGGTTAAATGAACCAAAAGTTTGGGTTGTACTGTGATTACTTTTAAATGTATAATTTAGACATTATTTTAACACATACTTTACATATTATATATTCTTACACTTAAAAAAAAAATACCACTTTTAAGCACCAACAATAATTTATATATATGTATATATATATATATATATATATATAAAAAGCACATTTCTCAATGACAACAATAATAACAATAACAGCAGCAACAACAATTACAAGCAACCTTATTCAATAACAAATTTTCTTTTGCTTGAGAAATTAATAAAATAAAAAGAGGTAACACACATGGCGTCATTCTGGGAGCTGTCACTGATCTGTGGCAAAAATAAATGCCCGCAAGAGTCTTAAGGAGGGAGATTCATGACCTGGTAGCTCATAAACAACAGTCTGAAGAACACTGTCGGGGGTAGTTTATATCAAATACAAAGAACGCCTTAAAACACACATCAACGGCTCCCACGAGTGTGCTCTGCTCCATAGCTTGTCCATTGATGACCGCAAAACACTGGGAACAACGCTGATCATCACCTATGATAATCCTTTATTAGTCCCATGTAGTTACAGCAGCAAGGGGAGAGCAAAACAGAGTAAACAAATATTAAGAATCTAAATGATTATAAATAAAAGTCAAAAACAAAAACCAACACACATGAAACCGGCATTGTACATGGAAATACTACACACTGGTATGTTGGTACGCACCTAGAGCCAAAACGAATGGGTATGGTCTTGTGGCCTCGGACACGTATTCCACCATATTAGTCCCAATCTGTTGTAAACATGAAAATTGAAACATAGAATTAGTACTTTAATTTTACACCTTAATTCTAACATGCTGAAATAATCCACTTTGAACAGGGATGTCCTGATCTAAGCTTTCTGTCCTTCAATTTGAAACTGATTATTGTAACACTGAGCATCAGCTGACATCCAATGTTTGCATATGTAACAACCATAGAATTTAGTCTAGAGAGAAACCTGTTAGTCTACTGAATACTACAGTACTGCTTCTTAGCTTTTAATGTGACACCTTTTAGTGATGCATTTCTTTTTATATGCATGCATTTGATATTGTTTACAACTGCTACAACAAATCGATATGAATTCAATTAGTTGTCTTGACATGGGACACCCCCAACAGAAAAATAAAAACCTCAGCATAGTGAGCATATATATATAAAATAAATATAAAAGCACATTTCTCAATGACAACAATAATAACAATAACAGCAGCAACAACAATTACAAGCAACCTTATTCAATAACAAATTTTCTTTTGCTTGAGAAATTAATAAAATAAAAAGAGGTAACACACATGGCGTCATTCTGGGAGCTGTCACTGATCTGTGGCAAAAATAAATGCCCGCAAGAGTCTTATGGAGGGAGATTCATGACCTGGTAGCTCATAAACAACAGTCTGAAGAACACTGTCGGGGGTAGTTTATATCAAATACAAAGAACGCCTTAAAACACACATCATTGGGACACCCCCAACAGAAAAATAAAAACCTCAGCATAGTGAGAAACAGTTAAAAATGCTGTTAAATTGAGGTAGACTGCTAATAAAATGTGACTTTTTTCAACTGGATCTTAAAACTGGCGCTGTTCCAACAATATGGAGGTGTAAGCAAAGCAGCAAATTTTACGACAATAACTGTACCTCTATATTTGAGTTTAGCTGGTTGCTAGGCTGTTGTCATGATACTGTTTACACTCAGGATGAGCTGCTTTTGTGGGTGTGGTTTGACTAAAAGTCTCAGGACTAAGTGATAAGGTGGTCTATTTCTACATTACAGCTCTTTCAAATTATCATCAGAATCTGAAGAACCAGCGCTGGAAAATCCTCAGTCCCAGTCAGTCATAATGCTGTTGTACTGCGGCGCTGTTCACTGTTGTCCACCAGTGACGTCACACGGTACCGCTCAGGAATTTCCGTAGCGAGCTCAGGTTTTTTCCGTCTGTTTAATTAAAAGAGTCAATTTTAAAGAAAAATTAAGCAGCGAATTTCATTTTAAGTCATGTTCATATATTTTCAGTATCCAAAACAATATGAAATCACCAGGGCTGTCCAAATGTGGTGCTTAGCCTTTAATAGCGCCGCACTCTCTTTACAGGCTCACATCTAGATGAAAGTCAGCGGTGAAAATGGAGCACAAATAATAAACTAAAAGTATCAGACGTTGGGCAGGATACAGCCAATAACCTGATCTACCAAAATATGTCTGGAACCACTTAAGGCTGAGACATCCCAACTGTGATCAGAGACAACTAACTACTTAGTTTAGAGGTAGGTGTGTAATTACAACAGAGCAGAATATTACCAGATTTATATCTCTCAACTTACAGGCTGTAGATCAATGAATGACTTTCTTGTCTCTTCACAGCTCAGACGGAAGGTCTTCCGGCAGAATCCTATAGACAGAAGCTGGTAGGACTACTGGCAATAATCTCACAGCCCTGTCACCTTGCGCATCTGGAAACAAGAGTTATCTCTTATTAGGAATAAGAATCTTTTGTGGTTACATGTTCTAACCTGCCAGCTGTAAAACTACTTCTTTCCATTTTTTCTCTCACGTGATAGTAAAATGTATTCTCTGATTTACATGTTCACTAAAATGTTGTGTACTAATTTTTTTAACATAGTATCCACTGTGAAGACTACCTGCACACACAGAATCCAGTCTTGAAAGAATTCCAGAAGCTTGCTTCTCCTGGCTAGCAAACCATAAATTTCTGTCTCTGAAAACGGGCATCCACTTTTCTGCCAGTTATCCAAGTTTCCCAGCACAGGCTGGGTGTAGAATGGCAAAGTCCTGAGCAATCTGCAGACATAATTTTCATTTAATTACTTTTCCAAGTAAATTACAGATAACATTCAGTAATTCTGACTTACTATCAAGTGCATTCTGACTTTGCATATCCTACCATTCCTGGAGTATCCAAAAGACGTGGATGCTCTTTTTTGACCTCCTCCACTGTCTTTGACCCATGCTCCCTTATCCACTTAGCTCTGTGGATGGCTGTCTGCTTCATGTATTCTTCTACTTGGTTAAGGGGTCGGATGTTATTTCTTAACCACTCCGTCATCGCCACTGCCCTCTCATCAGATATTTCAGTCTCTATTATGCAGAGAAAGACAACGCCTTCACTGTTTGAAGTAGACACCACAAATTATCTTGCGTTATTTCCTGACTGGAAGCAGGAAATCCTTCAAAGTCATGTGTTATACAATGTGATAAAATAATGACATTCTACACATTCACCTGAAACTAAATTTGTAGGTTTACACAAATCAGCTATATTAGCTAGTATTAATCTTTACAGCAATTAATGGCTCAGATCCTTACGCTCGCCCATGTTTCCTGCTTCCAACAAGAACTGACTATTCTTTTCCTGTCTTGACCTCTCTCCCCTTGACAGGTGGTTCTGAAGTTATGGCTAATCAGTGTACTTTAATGAAAACTTAACAGCAGAACCAAACATGTGAACTGTAGCATAAATGGCAAGTCACAAACTGTTTGATTTTCCAAAACGCACCAGCCATTCTACAGTGATCATGCCGTAATGACAATACTGTCTAATAGAGGATCACATTAAAATCAGCAAGACAAGTTACCCAAAACCTTTCTTGGTATGATAACCTGTTTGTGCATGTACCTGGCAATACCAATTAGTTACAGGGTTCTCCACAGGGCTAGGTCTGCACTTTCCACTACGGAGCCTCTTCCGTACATTTCTTAAACGCTCTTCAACGAAGCCAGTTGCTGGTCTGTGAGTTCGACCTGGACTATACCACGCCTCCTTTAAAAAAAAAAATTCAAATATTCTTTGACATGTCAGACCTAAAATAACCACATAATACACACACAAAGTCCGGTGTGCTTTGATTTTTACTGGCACTTACATTGCCGTTCCCATGCTGATCCCTTAGATACGGAAATTCCGTCACTAAAGATGAGGCCAGGTTTTCCTTGTTTCCAATGCTGGACTGTAAACAGATATCAGATGTATTTACACACATACACACACACACACGTCACACAACATCAGTCAAAACAGTACACTCACGTCTCTCCGAACCGCTCCATGAGATGTGACACTAGGATTCTAACCATAGACCTCCTCTGCTTGAGCGAGATGCACCGTTTGGTGTCAAGACTGCACATTATCTCTCTACTCTCCGGTGTTTTCTCGAGGGCCTCCCTAATTTTCTGGGAAGATAGAAGGGGGAAAAAAAAAAAAAAAAAAGATAGGGAGCACAAATATCCCATTCAACTTTTCAGTCTTTTGTGAATACCTTATGGGGATGGCACAAGGCCAAAGTTAAAAAAAAAAAACAACCTAAAGACAACAACAACAACAACAACAACAACAACACCACATACAAACGTTCCCCCTTGTCCTGAAGACATGGCTTTATGCTGCTGGTCCAGTGATGGTCCTGCTGATGGGCCATTTTCAACCAGCTCAAGTTGCATTTCCTTTAGAGACAACCAAATAAAATTAGTCTCATGTGTTAAAGAGCAAAACTGGTGAAAGGCAATACATGCTCAATGAAGATAACTGAAATCTCTGAAAAAAAATATTTGATTATTTGTCCAATATTAAATTGACATGTTTGGTGACTGAATATAACATCTTTAGATCTGCATTATGAAGTAGGTTTAGGCAATAGGTCGGTGTATTCAGATATCAGCAGTGACTAACAACTGACACAATGAAGATGCTGCAGAGGTGGTGTGTGTGTGTGTGTGTGTCTATATATATATATATATATATATATATATATATATATATATATATATACACACATATACACACATATATATATACATATATATACACACACACACACACACACATACACTTTTGAAATCAAAACTTTTGCTAATTATTTTTCAGACCGACATCACTCAGGCCTACTACAAAGTTAATGTGCTATCAAACAAGAAAGAATATAACCAGTGACTCCCTAACTTAGGGTTAAACCACCATAAAAAAGGACAAAAGTAAAGACAGGTTGGGTGTCAAAACTGGGGCTACGGTTTCATTATGAAATACAGATAACAGTCAGAAACTATGTTCAGAAGCATATTAGAGATTACTTAACAACTTGACATGGTTTGACGCAACTGATTTAGGCATGTAGTTTGAACAATACTAACTGCTGAGGTATCAATTTAAGACTTGTAAGCTCTGCTTCCATAAAAGCTATCAAAACTAAAAGTGGAGCCGACTAAATTCAAAATTTTCCTTTAAAACTGTTCCTTCAAAAATGTCAACTTACCTAAACCTGCTAGGAGGCTTATGGGTTAGTTTATAAAAGCAGAGTAGGTTATAAGACCTGTAAGATTTTTAATGGAAACCATTTACAATTTCATGTAGTTTGGGAACAGTTATTACATAAAAAGATTTTCCAAATACATGTCCATTCTTCATTAGGACCTCACATTTCAGCTTGCTACCTTTTTACTAACGTGAAGACCGTAATGTAGCACAGGATGAGCATATCATATATATTATAAAAATTGTTCTGAACTTCAGAACAGTGCCACCACATACTGCTATACTGTATCAAAATAAATAAATAAAAATAAACGTTTAAGGACAACTTGTGTTATTGTGCACAATGTATAACAAGAGTACAGATGGGGCAATGTATGTCTTCAAAGGAAAAATGCAAAGGGTAATGGTACATGGTCAAAAACTGAAATGCCTAAAAAACAGTTTTTTAAAAAATTACAGTGAAGGAAAAAGTCTCGAATGGTCTGTAACGCAGAGAAACATAGCGATTATCATCGCCCTCTTTATAGGACCTTGCAAAATGGAGAGGGTGGTGATCATCAAGACAGTTCACATCAACCACATCAAGCTCAGATCCAGGAGACACACTGTAAGAAAAATAGTGTCTTTCCAATCCTACTGTATCATACTTCCTCACAATCAGTTTGACAGAGGACTCCACGGATACAATGCGCTCTACCATAGCAAACTGAGGCTCACCATCACAAGCGTGAGAGACTAGAAGAGACATTCCAGGCCTATATTCAGTGCCCCTCCATCTCACCCAAGATGGAACATACACTTCAGTGAAAAGCGGCATTTGAAACTTGTGCTTGATGCTGTCATATCCATCAACACAGCCCAACAGATCTGTGCATCCTGGACCAACTTCTAAGTTGTGGCTGAGCAAATTACCCGAGAGGAGGTGGTAGCACAGCAGCATCTGATGCCTGTAAGCCACTGTTTTGCAGATGTTGCGAAAGTTACAAGTAACATGACTGAGTCTTTTGAAAAAGCCATGCTTGGTCTCAAATCGCATAGCCCACAACAGAACCACAGGGCCTAACTTCCTGATTGCACCAGGATAATGGACCATAAAGTGATGTTTTGGTTTTAGGTGCCTACCAGGGTAAAGCTCCAGAAGACTGTGGTGCTCCTGGATGAGGTAACCTAAGAGAATTGATGCTTCTGGTTAATGATGGAGAAAAAACGAACTCCATGCAACTCAGTAAAAGAAGAAGCAACTCCCAGTATTGGTTGCCCTCTGGGATAAGGTCACCGATGACAAGAGGAAGTAATCTTAACAGACACCAGGTCTGTGATGCAGTCTACCTGAGAGCTCCATCTGGGTTTTTGAGCTCATGTGATTTAATAGGGGACGGCTTGTTATGACTGTCAATGAACCCATAATCAAAACGTGTAAGTCTGTAGTTGATCTGATCTAGGGTTATAAGCTTTTGCTCAATGAGGGAACTGAGAACAAACTTGACTTGATATCCTCTAATTCCTTCCAGAATGTCATGCATGATATCTCTTTATCATGATATCTCTAGGGACTCTTCTCCCTGCACGCTGCTGTCTTCACCTACAACCTGCTGTTGCTGGAGCACTGCTTTCACAGAGGACGCGGAGGCTAAGCAGTGAACATGTCTGTGACCTTAGCACATTTTGCAGCACCTACAGAGTCTCTTCGCATGTAACTTCTCCGCACCCCCTTTCTGCCGCTTCAGTTTCGCCATGTTGCCCCTCGTTTTACACACACACACACACAACACTGAAACTAGCCGGAGTTACAGCGGACCACGCAGAGAAAGGGTGGGGCCGCTTTCGTCCTATATCCTGATTGGTTGAGTCTACTGTCTATATTGAAAAGAAGAAAAAAAAAGGGGAAGAAAAAAAAAATCCAACAGCTTTGGCCCTGAGGACTGTCGGCCACCGGGCAAAAGCCCGGTACGCCAGATTACCTGTCCAGCCCTGCCTCTGCCTCTTCAAAAGCACAGTTTCAACTCATTTGCAGTGACGGACAAAAACAGGCTGACAACAATGAAACGTATTAAAGTAAGATGAAAATGTGCAGCCCTCGATGTTTTTAAAATCATTAGCCAGCCAGGGAATTCCATCACGCCTTCTAACCCAACACCATAAATGGGCGATGATGAAGAATAGCTGGCTATCAATAAGGACATCAAAATGGCTATGATAAAAGCAAGCTAACCAATCATTAAGCTTCAGCTAATATAACTTACACTTACTTCATTCCTTATTTCATTCACTGAAACCACAGAGAGGCACTGAAATTAAAAGAAGAGTAATAGCGGAAAAATAAAGGACATGTTCGGTATGTGAAACCCGTTTCTTTTAATGAAACTACCTCTTCCCCCTCCCAATCTGAACTGATTTAACCTTGGACTCAACATCTGCACCTTACCTACACTGCACTGCTGCTGTTAGAACAACACTGTTTACATCTATTACTGCACAGAGTAATATTGTTTATTGTTTACATCTGTCACTTGATGCACTTTATGAACAGCTGCTCCACTTATTTGTACATACGCACATGTAACTTTAATTTTATTTCAAGTTTGCACACGCTGTACACTTTTTTGCTTTTACCTTTTACAACTGTTTTTTAGTTATTCTTATATTTTCTTTTTTTATTCTCTTAAGAGTACTGCCTGCTCTGCTATGCTCCTGACAATAAAACTCTTTAATCTTGAACAATGTAGCTAGTAGTAATGTAGCAATGTACCCTAACCCTAACCCTAACCTAGCTATGTGTAAGCTAACTAATAGCCGCCGCCTCACAACGTCTGTGTCCCTTATAAAACGGTAAATTGTCAAAAAAAAAAGCACACTAGTATTTTCTGTGGTATGTAAAGACTGTGTTTGAAGAAAATGTGGTTTAGAAATAGTTCGATGCTCGTGGGTACTCCACTGTTTTATTCCGTTAGCCTCCTAGCTAACGGTAGGTTAGCTAGCTAAAACGTCGGTCACCACTCGTTCGCAGGACAGTTGTTGCGTGGAACTGTTATCTTACCTCAGGCAAACCGCCTAACGTCTAATTTTCCCTCACAAATTGAGGTTAAATAAAAAATATATTATAAGTATTGCGTAAAGCTTACGTCAGTTAGCATATTAGCTAACTAGCATAGCTAACATGCTAATGCTCGTAATACGTTTTTTTTTTTTTTTTTTTACCTCAATTCGTGAGAGAAAATTAATTAAGATATCTGGTAACTAGCTTATAATCAATATTTTGGGGCAAATTTAAGATTAATCAGTTTAGCAACTTACTTTCTTTCGGCTGTGGTCCGGCTGCCGGTGCCTCTTCCAGCGGGAGGGAAGCGGCGTAGGCGGGAAACGGGCGTCCGGGGAGTTCCGTTACGTGTACGTTCCCTTTAGACGTCCGCACTGCAGACCCAACAAACGGAAAAATAACCCAGATTTTTTGGGTTGTTTAAATAACCCAGCATTTTTTAGCCAGCAGAATTTTCCAGACAATTCAGGCCTCTTATTTCACCACTCTTTTTAAAAGTAATCTCAGAAATGTCCGAAAATACATCCATACCCTATCATATGAATACTCCTCACACTTATCTTAATACCACATAAAAAATCCACGATTGCTCCAGCTACCGTCCCATTTCACTGATCAATTCAGACATACAAATCATATGTAAAGCTTTATCAATCAGATTCATCAAAGGGAGACAGTCCTCAGAGAACACACGCAGGTTATTCAATGTAATTCATATGTATAACAGCGAAAAATCTCCATATATATATATATATATATTCAAAACTCCAACTAATTCAATATCAAAGCCTTCCCAGAATATACATTACAGCCTCTAAACTAATTCAGGCACAGTGATAAATGCCAACATCGTCCAGCTTTAACAGATAGTAGTTATCACGCCTTCTGGAATGGTCCCCCGATCCAGCAGTTTTGGTCAGAGGTCATGGACAGGCCTGGTCATCCCTTTATGTCTCATTGTAGCGCTACTTAATGACCTTTCCTCACTTTCACCACCCAATCACCTCAAATCCTTTATATTTCATTCCACTTTCCATTACTAAAAAAGCTATACTGCTGAACTGGAAGGACAGAACCCAAATTTCAATAAAGCTTTGGCTGAACCTCCGAACGGATCACTGTAACCTGGAGAGACTTACAGCAAATTTCAAAAATAACACATAATCTTTCAAGGAAACCTGGTCACAATTTTTACAATATATTGATAGCTGCCTTCCGCCCGATGACCGCTGGGATAGTTCCATTGTTAAGTTTCTGCATTTGTCTGTCCTGTATGTCCAGTTTGTCCATTGTTAAGTGTTATTGTTATCATTCTTCTTATGCTTATTACTATTATTGTAATTTCATCCTCTCTTTACTTTTTTGTCTTTTGTTTTTTTGTTTTGCTCAAATCTAGGGGTGGGTGAGGGTGGTGGGGGGGGTGTTTGGGTGGTTGTGGTGCCACACCACCTTATATCTGTATGATCATTAATAAATGAAGAGCTGTGACTTTGTTATTAACGTGAAAAAGAAATAATAATAATATGTCCCTTGGAAAAGGGGGACGGTGGTGTGGCCAAGGAATGTTGGCCTGGGAATTAAAAAAAGAAAAAAGAAAGAAAATAGCACCCTACAAATAAGCACTTCTGGAAAACAGTTACTTAAGTCATAATGACTAGTTGAAACAGCTGGATTATCTAGAAATGACCATTTTCCAGAGATATGATGGCAATGATGTCAGTGGAGGATATGGCTGAATGGCTCCATCCCAATCTACCAAACTTACTCTTTAAGCCAATTCTAATTGAACACTTCTAATACTGTCCCACTAATAAGCAACAATAATAAAAGTAACATTTTTTATTTTGTCCAAACATTGAAGCCTTTTTGTGTATATTTTTAAGAACTTTTTTTAAAATGTGGTTGAATTGCAAAGTTCACAGTACTTATTTAGATACATCTGGGATACTCTGTGTTAACTAACCTTATTTCCAAAAAAGTTGGGTCGCTGTGCAAAAATGCAAAAAAAAAAAAAATGAAATGATGTGCACATCATTTAAATTCTGTATTTCAATGAAAGTACTACCCATCAGATGTTGAAATTGAGAAAATTTCTTTTTTTAAATTTTCTTTAATTAAGAAAAAGTCTTTTTTTTTTTCTTTTTCACATTTTATTGATTTTTTTTTGTTGATGTTTGTGTCTGTGTGTGTCAGTGATATGTATGTGTGTGTGTGTGTTTCAGTGTCAGAGGGGTGTCTGTATGTGTCTATGGTGTGTGTGTTTTAGTGGTGTGTGTTTGTGTGTCAGAGGGGTGTCAGTGTGTCTATGGTGTGTGTGTTTTAGTGGTGTGTGTTTGTGTGTCAGAGGGGTGTCTGAGTGTGTCTTTGGTGTGTGTCTTTTAGTGGTGTGTGTTTGTGTGTCAGAGGGGTGTCTGAGTGTGTCTATGGTGTGTGTGTTTTAGTGGTGTGTGTTTGTGTGTCAGAGGGGTGTCTGAGTGTGTCTATGGTGTGTGTATTTTAGTGGTGTGTGTTTGTGTGTCAGAGGGGTGTGTGTGCATGTGTTTGTGTGTCAGAGGGGTGTCTGAGTGTGTCTATGGTGTGTGTGTTTTAGTGGTGTGTGTTTGTGTGTCAGAGGGGTGTCTGAGTGTGTCTATGGTGTGTGTGTTTTAGTGGTGTGTGTTTGTGTGTCAGAGGGGTGTGTGTCCATGTGTTTGTGTGTCAGAGGGGTGTCTGAATGTGTCTATGGTGTGTGCTTGTGTGACATTTTTTCTTACGCTTCTATGGCTCTCTCAGCTTCAACTCCCACCACCACTGGAGACTTTGTGCTAATGTTTCCTTTGTCGGTGTCCCTGGTTTGAGGTGTTCATTAGCACCGTTCCGGAAAAATCCAGTTGTCCAGTATGTGAGGTTGAAGGGTACTTCGTTACAAGCCTCACGCAAGAATTCTGGCGGCCAGCTGTGATCAACAGTACGGCTCTTCTTGTTGTCACGCCACCACTGGAGACCTTCTTCTGCTGTTTTCTCTGGGTAGGCTGTCTTCCAGAATGTCCGTGTGCGTGGGACGTGAACAGGTACACCATCACGCTTTGAATTGACCACTCTGGGACAGACAGCCTCCCTGCGTTCAGGACCGGGACGGACAGCCTCCCTGCGTCCAGGACCGGGGCGGACAGCCTCACCGCGTCCAGGACCGGGGCGGACAGCCTCACCGCGTCCAGCACCGGGACGCACAGCCTCACCGCGTCCAGGACCGGGGCGGACAGCCTCACCGCGTCCAGCACCGGGACGGACAGCCTCACCGCGTCCAGCCTCACCGCGTCCAGGACCGGGGCGGACAGCCTCACCGCGTCCAGGACCGGGAGGGACAGCCTCACCGCGTCCAGGACCGGGGCGGACAGCCTCACCGCGTCCAGGACCGGGACGGACAGCCTCACCGCGTCCAGGACCGGGGCGGACAGCCTCCCCGCGTCCAGGACCGGGACGGACAGCCTCACCGCGTCCAGGACCGGGGCGGACAGCCTCCCCGCGTCCAGGACCGGGGCGGACAGCCTCACCGCGTCCAGGACCGGGGCGGAGAGCCTCACCGCGTCCAGGACCGGGGCGAACAGCCTCACCGCGTCCAGGACCGGGGCGGACAACCTCCCTGCGTTCAGGACCGGGGCGGACAACCTCCCTGCATTCAGGACCGCCTTTCTTCTGGTTGTTGGTCTTTCCAGAAGAGCTTCTCTGTCCATCTGCTTTGTTGTTTGGAGGATTCTCTTTGTTGTAGTTGATCTTCCGCCCTTTTCCCCTTGTTCCTCTCCTGGTTTTTCTCTTTTTGGCCTCCTCAGGAGGGTCGCTTGTCTTTACGTCCAGAGGCTGTACATCACCATATGAAGCGTCTTTGAGGTCGAGATGTTCACTGGCAGACATCTTCAGAGGCTGGAGACTCGCCGACAGGGCTTCATCTTGCATGATCTCTAGGAGCTCTCTGTTGGCATCAGCTACAGCATTATTGGAGCTCACTAGATGATCCAGATGTGTCTCCAGATTGTCCTCCACAGTCTTATCCATGCTGGGGTCCATAATTTCATTTTCGAGAGGCTGGAGACTTGCCGACAGGGCATCATCAAACAGGACGTCCAGGAGCTCACTGATGACTGTGTCATCGTTGGAGCTCACTAGATCATCCAGCTGTTTCTCCTCAGTCCCCTCTAGAATGCTGTTCATGGCTGTGTTGGTGGCTTCAGCAGCCGCTTCATTAGCCACCGTAGTCTGCACAGTCTCAGCTTTCAGCAGCTGCTCCATGCGCATCCCGACCTCATCCAGCAGCGTGTTCAGGAAATGCAGGATTGCTGCATCTTCCTCTTTAGTGAGGCTACCTTGTGCTGGAGGTGCCGTGGCCTCCACAGTCTTATCCATGCTGGTTTCCATGACTTCATTTTCGAGAGGCTGGAGACTTGCCGACAGGGCATCATCAAACAGGACGTCCAGTAGCTCTCTGATGACTGTGTCATCGTTGGAGCTCACTAGATCACCCAGCTGTTTCTCCTCAGTCCCCTCTAGAATGTCGTTCATGGCTGTGTTGGTGGCTTCAGCAGCCGCTTCATTAGCCACCGTAGTCTGCACAGTCTCAGCTTTCAGCAGCAGCTCCATACGCATGCCGACCTGATCCAGCAGCGTGTTCAGGAAATGCTGGATTGCTGCATCTTCCTCTTTAGTGAGGCTACCTTGTGGTGGAGGTGCCGTGGCCTCCAGCGTCTCAGCCGAAAAGCTTTCAAGGCTGGACGTGGGACCTACTGGCAGGCCCAGGGCGTGGGCCTCTTCCTCCACCACCTGTTCTTCCCCTTTTTTGACTTCCCTCCATGTCCTCCCCCTCCTCCTCTTTCCTTTCTTCCTCTTCTCACCCTGCTGTTCCTCGTTCACCTTGCTGACCGAGTCCGAGTCCGAGTCGGACTCCCGGCCTCGGCAGCACCAGCTCCAGAGGCAGCTCATCTCGTCACATGTATGAACAGAATGATGTGAAACCAGCCGTGCACCCCTATTTATAACCTCTGGTCCTTTATGACGTCACACATACACATTATGACGTCACGTCCTGATGACATCCGAACTCCAAACAACATTCTGCTGAGTCATGCTGAACAGTGAGGGAGGAGCTACAGTCCAGCGTAGTTACTGGTTTCCCGAATGAACGCTGCTAATTAGGCTAGGCTAGCGGAACCGAGCCGGGGCGGAGGAGCAGCGCTGACAGCTCAGTTACACCGGCGAGTTTGGCGACTATTAAACAGCGTTTTAGATGCACTGCTGTAAGGTAACATCACCTATTCCCCACGCGTCGGTTTCCCCTACACTCATTCATTCGTTCATTTTCCCGTCTGTGTAATAAAAACACTTGTCACCCATTCATATGAGGCCGTGGTCATATGTCCGTTTCCCCATTAAATCGGTTGGCAAGACCATCTAAGCTGTGTTTGGACATCAGATCTGTGTGATTAGTGCTTTATCTCGCGATTGCGTCATTCATATATTCAGTTCGTGTCTGTTTTTATACAATTCCATTGAATAAAACTTCACAGGTGACGTTTCTGTCTCGTTTCTTTAAAATTATTGGCCCGAACGTGACCAAAGTGCGTATTGGTTGCTAGGCAGATTCTGCAGCGTCCAACCAATCATGAAATCGTGCATGACTTCGGGTATTTCCGCCCTAAGTACTGACAGGCGAAAAGAGCCGAACTCTGTTTGGAGCGCAGCGCTGTTACAGCAGCGGTGGGGTGGGGTGGGGGGTAAATCTCAATCTTTAAACCTACTGTTTGCTTTCTCACAGAGAAGTACCCTAAAAAACATTGGGTTGAAATTGACCCAAATTGGGTTATTTGCCGCACCATTTAATGTGGAATGGGAAAATTCCAGAAAGAAGCTGGAGAATAGCTGTCTTACATTTACGGCATTTGGCTGACGCTCTTATCCAGAGCGACTTACAACTTGATCATTTTACACAGGTAGGCAAAGAAGGTGCTAGGAGTCTTTTGTTTTCTTTTTCACATTTTATTGATTTTTTTGTTGATGTTTGTGTCTGTGTGTGTCAGTGATATGTGTGTGTGTGTGTGTGTGTGTGTGTGTTTCAGTGTCAGAGGGGTGTCTGAGTGTGTCTATGGTGTGTGTGTTTTAGTGGTGTGTGTTTGTGTGTCAGAGGGGTGTGTGTGCATGTGTTTGTGTGTCAGAGGGGTGTCTGAATGTGTCTATGGTGTGTGTGTTTTAGTGGTGTGTGTTTGTGTGTCAGAGGGGTGTGTGTGCATGTGTTTGTGTGTCAGAGGGGTGTCTGAATGTGTCTATGGTGTGTGCTTGTGTGACATTTTTTCTTATGCTTCTATGGCTCTCTCAGCTTCAACTCCCACCACCACTGGAGACTTTGTGCTAATGTTTCCTTTGTCGGTGTCCCTGGTTTGAGGTGTTCATTAGCACCGTTCCGGAAAAATCCAGTTGTCCAGTATGTGAGGTTGAAGGGTACTTCGTTACAAGCCTCACGCAAGAATTCTGGCGGCCAGCTGTGATCAACAGTACGGCTCTTCTTGTTGTCACGCCACCACTGGAGACCTTCTGCTGTTTTCTCTGGGTAGGCTGTCTTCCAGAATGTCCGTGTGCGTGGGACGTGAACAGGTACACCATCACGCTTTGAATTGACCACTCTGGGACAGACAGCCTCCCTGCGTTCAGGACCGGGACGGACAGCCTCCCTGCGTTCAGGACCGGGACGGACAGCCTCCCCGCGTTCAGGACCGGGACGGACAGCCTCCCCGCGTCCAGGACCGGGGCGGACAGCCTCCCCGCGTCCAGGACCGGGGCGGACAGCCTCACCGCGTCCAGGACCGGGGCGGAGAGCCTCACCGCGTCCAGGACCGGGGCGGAGAGCCTCACCGCGTCCAGGACCGGGGCGGAGAGCCTCACCGCGTCCAGGACCGGGGCGAACAGCCTCACCGCGTCCAGGACCGGGGCGGACAACCTCCCTGCGTTCAGGACCGGGGCGGACAACCTCCCTGCATTCAGGACCGCCTTTCTTCTGGTTGTTGGTCTTTCCAGAAGAGCTTCTCTGTCCATCTGCTTTGTTGTTTGGAGGATTCTCTTTGTTGTAGTTGATCTTCCGCCCTTTTCCCCTTGTTCCTCTCCTGGTTTTTCTCTTTTTGGCCTCCTCAGGAGGGTCGCTTGTCTTTACGTCCAGAGGCTGTACATCACCATATGAAGCGTCTTTGAGGTCGAGATGTTCACTGGCAGACATCTTCAGAGGCTGGAGACTCGCCGACAGGGCTTCATCTTGCATGATCTCTAGGAGCTCTCTGTTGGCATCAGCTACAGCATTATTGGAGCTCACTAGATGATCCAGATGTGTCTCCAGATTGTCCTCCACAGTCTTATCCATGCTGGGGTCCATAACTTCATTTTCGAGAGGCTGGAGACTTGCCGACAGGGCATCATCAAACAGGACGTCCAGGAGCTCACTGATGACTGTGTCATTGTTGGAGCTCGCTAGATCATCCAGCTGTTTCTCCTCAGTCCCCTCTAGAATGCTGTTCATGGCTGTGTTGGTGGCTTCAGCAGCCGCTTCATTAGCCACCGTAGTCTGCACAGTCTCAGCTTTCAGCAGCTGCTCCATGCGCATCCCGACCTCATCCAGCAGCGTGTTCAGGAAATGCAGGATTGCTGCATCTTCCTCTTTAGTGAGGCTACCTTGTGCTGGAGGTGCCGTGGCCTCCACAGTCTTATCCATGCTGGTTTCCATGACTTCATTTTCGAGAGGCTGGAGACTTGCCGACAGGGCATCATCAAACAGGACGTCCAGTAGCTCTCTGATGACTGTGTCATCGTTGGAGCTCACTAGATCACCCAGCTGTTTCTCCTCAGTCCCCTCTAGAATGTCGTTCATGGCTGTGTTGGTGGCTTCAGCAGCCGCTTCATTAGCCACCGTAGTCTGCACAGTCTCAGCTTTCAGCAGCAGCTCCATACGCATGCCGACCTGATCCAGCAGCGTGTTCAGGAAATGCTGGATTGCTGCATCTTCCTCTTTAGTGAGGCTACCTTGTGGTGGAGGTGCCGTGGCCTCCAGCGTCTCAGCCGAAAAGCTTTCAAGGCTGGACGTGGGACCTACTGGCAGGCCCAGGGCGTGGGCCTCTTCCTCCACCACCTGTTCTTCCCCTTTTTTGACTTCCCTCCATGTCCTCCCCCTCCTCCTCTTTCCTTTCTTCCTCTTCTCACCCTGCTGTTCCTCGTTCACCTTGCTGACCGAGTCCGAGTCCGAGTCGGACTCCCGGCCTCGGCAGCACCAGCTCCAGAGGCAGCTCATCTCGTCACATGTATGAACAGAATGATGTGAAACCAGCCGTGCACCCCTATTTATAACCTCTGGTCCTTTATGACGTCACACATACACATTATGACGTCACGTCCTGATGACATCCGAACTCCAAACAACATTCTGCTGAGTCATGCTGACCAGTGAGGGAGGAGCTACAGTCCAGCGTAGTTACTGGTTTCCCGAATGAACGCTGCTAATTAGGCTAGGCTAGCGGAACCGAGCCGGGGCGGAGGAGCAGCGCTGACAGCTCAGTTACACCGGCGAGTTTGGCGACTATTAAACAGCGTTTTAGATGCACTGCTGTAAGGTAACATCACGTATTCCCCACGCGTCGGTTTCCCCTACACTCATTCATTCGTTCATTTTCCCGTCTGTGTAATAAAAACACTTGTCACCCATTCATATGAGGCCGTGGTCATATGTCCGTTTCCCCATTAAATCGGTTGGCAAGACCATCTAAGCTGTGTTTGGACATCAGATCTGTGTGATTAGTGCTTTATCTCGCGATTGCGTCATTCATATAATCAGTTCGTGTCTGTTTTTATACAATTCCATTGAATAAAACTTCACAGGTGACGTTTCTGTCTCGTTTCTTTAAAATTATTGGCCCGAACGTGACCAAAGTGCGTATTGGTTGCTAGGCAGATTCTGCAGCGTCCAACCACTCATGAAATCGTGCATGACTTCGGGCATTTCCGCCGTAAGTACTGACAGGCGAAAAGAGCCGAACTCTGTTCGGAGCGCAGCGCTGGTACAGCAGCGGTGGGGGGTAAATCTCAATCTTTAAACCTACTGTTTGCTTTCTCACAGAGAAGTACCCTAAATAACATTGGGTTGAAATTGACCCAAATTGGGTTATTTTCACAACCCAGCGCTGGGTCAATATTGGACAAACACGGCATTGGGTAGAATTGACCCAGTACATTGGGTTATTAATGTGACCCAGCATTTTTGGGTCAAGCATTTAACCTAAATGCAATGTAATTTTAACTAGAATGCTGGGTTAAATGAACCAAAAGTTTGGGTTGTACTGTGATTACTTTTAAATGTATAATTTAGACATTATTTTAACACATATAATATGTAAAGTATATTCTTACACTTAAAAAAAAAATACCACTTTTAAGCACCAACAATAATTTATATATATATATATATATATATATATATATAATTATATATATATATATATATATATATATATATATATATATATATATATATATATATATATATATATATATATATATATAAAAAGCACATTTCTCAATGACAACAATAATAACAATAACAGCAGCAACAACAATTACAAGCAACCTTATTCAATAACAAATTTTCTTTTGCTTGAGAAATTAATAAAATAAAAAGAGGTAACACACATGGCGTCATTCTGGGAGCTGTCACTGATCTGTGGCAAAAATAAATGCCCGCAAGAGTCTTAAGGAGGGAGATTCATGACCTGGTAGCTCAAACAACAGTCTGAAGAACACTGTCGGGGGTAGTTTATATCAAATACAAAGAACGCCTTAAAACACACATCAACGGCTCCCACGAGTGTGCTCTGCTCCATAGCTTGTCCATTGATGACCGCAAAACACTGGGAACAACGCTGATCATCACTTATGATAATCCTTTATTAGTCCCATGTAGTTACAGCAGCAAGGGGAGAGCAAAACAGAGTAAACAAATATTAAGAATCTAAATGATTATAAATAAAAGTCAAAAACAAAAACCAACACACATGAAACCGGCATTGTACATGGAAATACTACACACTGGTATGTTGGTACGCACCTAGAGCCAAAACGAATGGGTATGGTCTTGTGGCCTCGGACACGTATTCCACCATATTAGTCCCAATCTGTTGTAAACATGAAAATTGAAACATAGAATTAGTACTTTAATTTTACACCTTAATTCTAACATGCTGAAATAATCCACTTTGAACAGGGATGTCCTGATCTAAGCTTTCTGTCCTTCAATTTGAAACTGATTATTGTAACACTGAGCATCAGCTGACATCCAATGTTTGCATATGTAACAACCATAGAATTTAGTCTAGAGAGAAACCTGTTAGTCTACTGAATACTACAGTACTGCTTCTTAGCTTTTAATGTGACACCTTTTAGTGATGCATTTCTTTTTATATGCATGCATTTGATATTGTTTACAACTGCTACAACAAATCGATATGAATTCAATTAGTTGTCTTGACATGGGACACCCCCAACAGAAAAATAAAAACCTCAGCATAGTGAGCATATATATATAAAATAAATATAAAAGCACATTTCTCAATGACAACAATAATAACAATAACAGCAGCAACAACAATTACAAGCAACCTTATTCAATAACAAATTTTCTTTTGCTTGAGAAATTAATAAAATAAAAAGAGGTAACACACATGGCGTCATTCTGGGAGCTGTCACTGATCTGTGGCAAAAATAAATGCCCGCAAGAGTCTTATGGAGGGAGATTCATGACCTGGTAGCTCATAAACAACAGTCTGAAGAACACTGTCGGGGGTAGTTTATATCAAATACAAAGAACGCCTTAAAACACACATCATTGGGACACCCCCAACAGAAAAATAAAAACCTCAGCATAGTGAGAAACAGTTAAAAATGCTGTTAAATTGAGGTAGACTGCTAATAAAATGTGACTTTTTTCAACTGGATCTTAAAACTGGCGCTGTTCCAACAATATGGAGGTGTAAGCAAACCAGCAAATTTTACGACAATAACTGTACCTCTATATTTGAGTTTAGCTGGTTGCTAGGCTGTTGTCATGATACTGTTTACACTCAGGATGAGCTGCTTTTGTGGGTGTGGTTTGACTAAAAGTCTCAGGACTAAGTGATAAGGTGGTCTATTTCTACATTACAGCTCTTTCAAATTATCATCAGAATCTGAAGAACCAGCGCTGGAAAATCCTCAGTCCCAGTCAGTCATAATGCTGTTGTACTGCGGCGCTGTTCACTGTTGTCCACCAGTGACGTCACACGGTACCGCTCAGGAATTTCCGCAGCGAGCTCAGGTTTTTTCCGTCTGTTTAATTAAAAGAGTCAATTTTAAAGAAAAATTAAGCAGCGAATTTCATTTTAAGTCATGTTCATATATTTTCAGTATCCAAAACAATATGAAATCACCAGGGCTGTCCAAATGTGGTGCTTAGCCTTTAATAGCGCCGCACTCTCTTTACAGGCTCACATCTAGATGAAAGTCAGCGGTGAAAATGGAGCACAAATAATAAACTAAAAGTATCAGACGTTGGGCAGGATACAGCCAATAACCTGATCTACCAAAATATGTCTGGAACCACTTAAGGCTGAGACATCCCAACTGTGATCAGAGACAACTAACTACTTAGTTTAGAGGTAGGTGTGTAATTACAACAGAGCAGAATATTACCAGATTTATATCTCTCAACTTACAGGCTGTAGATCAATGAATGACTTTCTTGTCTCTTCACAGCTCAGACGGAAGGTCTTCCGGCAGAATCCTATAGACAGAAGCTGGTAGGACTACTGGCAATAATCTCACAGCCCTGTCACCTTGCGCATCTGGAAACAAGAATCTCTTATTAGGAATAAGAATCTTTTGTGGTTACATGTTCTAACCTGCCAGCTGTAAAACTACTTCTTTCCATTTTTTCTCTCACGTGATAGTAAAATGTATTCTCTGATTTACATGTTCACTAAAATGTTGTGTACTAATTTTTTTAACATAGTATCCACTGTGAAGACTACCTGCACACACAGAATCCAGTCTTGAAAGAATTCCAGAAGCTTGCTTCTCCTGGCTAGCAAACCATAAATTTCTGTCTCTGAAAACGGGCATCCACTTTTCTGCCAGTTATCCAAGTTTCCCAGCACAGGCTGGGTGTAGAATGGCAAAGTCCTGAGCAATCTGCAGACATAATTTTCATTTAATTACTTTTCCAAGTAAATTACAGATAACATTCAGTAATTCTGACTTACTATCAAGTGCATTCTGACTTTGCATATCCTACCATTCCTGGAGTATCCAAAAGACGTGGATGCTCTTTTTTGACCTCCTCCACTGTCTTTGACCCATGCTCCCTTATCCGCTTAGCTCTGTGGATGGCTGTCTGCTTCATGTATTCTTCTACTTGGTTAAGGGGTCGGATGTTATTTCTTAACCACTCCGTCATCGCCACTGCCCTCTCATCAGATATTTCAGTCTCTGTATTATGCAGAGAAAGACAACGCCTTCACTGTTTGAAGTAGACACCACAAATTATCTTGCGTTATTTCCTGACTGGAAGCAGGAAATCCTTCAAAGTCATGTGTTATACAATGTGATAAAATAATGACATTCTACACATTCACCTGAAACTAAATTTGTAGGTTTACACAAATCAGCTATATTAGCTAGTATTAATCTTTACAGCAATTAATGGCTCAGATCCTTACGCTCGCCCATGTTTCCTGCTTCCAACAAGAACTGACTATTCTTTTCCTGTCTTGACCTCTCTCCCCTTGACAGGTGGTTCTGAAGTTATGGCTAATCAGTGTACTTTAATGAAAACTTAACAGCAGAACCAAACATGTGAACTGTAGCATAAATGGCAAGTCACAAACTGTTTGATTTTCCAAAACGCACCAGCCATTCTACAGTGATCATGCCGTAATGACAATACTGTCTAATAGAGGATCACATTAAAATCAGCAAGACAAGTTACCCAAAACCTTTCTTGGTATGATAACCTGTTTGTGCATGTACCTGGCAATACCAATTAGTTACAGGGTTCTCCACAGGGCTAGGTCTGCACTTTCCACTACGGAGCCTCTTCCGTACATTTCTTAAACGCTCTTCAACGAAGCCAGTTGCTGGTCTGTGAGTTCGACCTGGACTATACCACGCCTCCTTTAAAAAAAAAAATTCAAATATTCTTTGACATGTCAGACCTAAAATAACCACATAATACACACACAAAGTCCGGTGTGCTTTGATTTTTACTGGCACTTACATTGCCGTTCCCATGCTGATCCCTTAGATACGGAAATTCCGTCACTAAAGATGAGGCCAGGTTTTCCTTGTTTCCAATGCTGGACTGTAAACAGATATCAGATGTATTTACACACATACACACACACACACACACACGTCACACAACATCAGTCAAAACAGTACACTCACGTCTCTCCGAACCGCTCCATGAGATGTGACACTAGGATTCTAACCATAGACCTCCTCTGCTTGAGCGAGATGCACCGTTTGGTGTCAAGACTGCACATTATCTCTCTACTCTCCGGTGTTTTCTCGAGGGCCTCCCTAATTTTCTGGGAAGATAGAAGGGGGAAAAAAAAAAAAAAAAAGATAGGGAGCACAAATATCCCATTCAACTTTTCAGTCTTTTGTGAATACCTTATGGGGATGGCACAAGGCCAAAGTTAAAAAAAAAAACCACCTAAAGACAACAACAACAACAACAACAACAACAACAACACCACATACAAACGTTCCCCCTTGTCCTGAAGACATGGCTTTATGCTGCTGGTCCAGTGATGGTCCTGCTGATGGGCCATTTTCAACCAGCTCAAGTTGCATTTCCTTTAGAGACAACCAAATAAAATTAGTCTCATGTGTTAAAGAGCAAAACTGGTGAAAGGCAATACATGCTCAATGAAGATAACTGAAATCTCTGAAAAAAAATATTTGATTATTTGTCCAATATTAAATTGACATGTTTGGTGACTGAATATAACATCTTTAGATCTGCATTATGAAGTAGGTTTAGGCAATAGGTCGGTGTATTCAGATATCAGCAGTGACTAACAACTGACACAATGAAGATGCTGCAGAGGTGGTGTGTGTGTGTGTGTGTGTGTGTGTGTGTGTGTATATATATATATATATATATATATATATATATATATATATATATATATATATATATATATATATATATATATATATACACACACACACATACATATATATACACACACACACACACACATACACTTTTGAAATCAAAACTTTTGCTAATTATTTTTCAGACCGACATCACTCAGGCCTACTACAAAGTTAATGTGCTATCAAACAAGAAAGAATATAACCAGTGACTCCCTAACTTAGGGTTAAACCACCATAAAAAAGGACAAAAGTAAAGACAGGTTGGGTGTCAAAACTGGGGTTACGGTTTCATTATGAAATACAGATAACAGTCAGAAACTATGTTCAGAAGCATATTAGAGATTACTTAACAACTTGACATGGTTTGACGCAACTGATTTAGGCATGTAGTTTGAACAATACTAACTGATGAGGTATCAATTTAAGACTTGTAAGCTCTGCTTCCATAAAAGCTATCAAAACTAAAAGTGTAGCCGACTAAATTCAAAATTTTCCTTTAAAACTGCTCCTTCAAAAATGTCAACTTACCTAAACCTGCTAGGAGGCTTATGGGTTAGTTTATAAAAGCAGAGTAGGTTATAAGACCTGTAAGATTTTTAATGGAAACCATTTACAATTTCATGTAGTTTGGGAACAGTTATTACATAAAAAGATTTTCCAAATACATGTCCATTCTTCATTAGGACCTCACATTTCAGCTTGCTACCTTTTTACTAACGTGAAGACCGTAATGTAGCACAGGATGAGCATATCATATATATTATAAAAATTGTTCTGAACTTCAGAACAGTGCCACCACATACTGCTATACTGTATCAAAATAAATAAATAAAAATAAACGTTTAAGGACAACTTGTGTTATTGTGCACAATGTATAACAAGAGTACAGATGGGGCAATGTATGTCTTCAAAGGAAAAATGCAAAGGGTAATGGTACATGGTCAAAAACTGAAATGCCTAAAAAACAGTTTTTTAAAAAATTACAGTGAAGGAAAAAGTCTCGAATGGTCTGTAACGCAGAGAAACATAGCGATTATCATCGCCCTCTTTATAGGACCTTGCAAAATGGAGAGGGTGGTGATCATCAAGACAGTTCACATCAACCACATCAAGCTCAGATCCAGGAGACACACTGTAAGAAAAATAGTGTCTTTCCAATCCTACTGTATCATACTTCCTCACAATCAGTTTGACAGAGGACTCCACGGATACAATGCGCTCTACCATAGCAAACTGAGGCTCACCATCACAAGCGTGAGAGACTAGAAGAGACATTCCAGGCCTATATTCAGTGCCCCTCCATCTCACCCAAGATGGAACATACACTTCAGTGAAAAGCGGCATTTCAAACTTGTGCTTGATGCTGTCATATCCATCAACACAGCCCAACAGATCTGTGCATCCTGGACCAACTTCTAAGTTGTGGCTGAGCAAATTACCCGAGAGGAGGTGGTAGCACAGCAGCATCTGATGCCTGTAAGCCACTGTTTTGCAGATGTTGCGAAAGTTACAAGTAACATGACTGAGTCTTTTGAAAAAGCCATGCTTGGTCTCAAATCGCATAGCCCACAACAGAACCACAGGGCCTAACTTCCTGATTGCACCAGGATAATGGACCATAGAGTGATGTTTTGGTTTTAGGTGCCTACCAGGGTAAAGCTCCAGAAGACTGTGGTGCTCCTGGATGAGGTAACCTAAGAGAATTGATGCTTCTGGTTAATGATGGAGAAAAAACGAACTCCATGCAACTCAGTAAAAGAAGAAGCAACTCCCAGTATTGGTTGCCCTCTGGGATAAGGTCACCGATGACAAGAGGAAGTAATCTTAACAGACACCAGGTCTGTGATGCAGTCTACCTGAGAGCTCCATCTGGGTTTTTGAGCTCATGTGATTTAATAGGGGACGGCTTGTTATGACTGTCAATGAACCCATAATCAAAACTTGTAAGTCTGTAGTTGATCTGATCTAGGGTTATAAGCTTTTGCTCAATGAGGGAACTGAGAACAAACTTGACTTGATATCCTCTAATTCCTTCCAGAATGTCATGCATGATATCTCTTTATCATGATATCTCTAGGGACTCTTCTCCCTGCACGCTGCTGTCTTCACCTACAACCTGCTGTTGCTGGAGCACTGCTTTCACAGAGGACGTGGAGGCTAAGCAGTGAACATGTCTGTGACCTTAGCACATTTTGCAGCACCTACAGAGTCTCTTCGCATGTAACTTCTCCGCACCCCCTTTCTGCCGCTTCAGTTTCGCCATGTTGCCCCTCGTTTTACACACACACACACACAACACTGAAACTAGCCGGAGTTACAGCGGACCAAGCAGAGAAAGGGTGGGGCCGCTTTCGTCCTATATCCTGATTGGTTGAGTCTACTGTCTATATTGAAAAGAAGAAAAAAAAAGGGGAAGAAAAAAAAAATCCAACAGCTTCTAACCCAACACCATAAATGGGCGATGATGAAGAATAGCTGGCTATCAATAAGGACATCAAAATGGCTATGATAAAAGCAAGCTAACCAATCATTAAGCTTCAGCTAATATAACTTACACTTACTTCATTCCTTATTTCATTCACTGAAACCACAGAGAGGCACTGAAAGTAAAAGAAGAGTAATAGCGGAAAAATAAAGGACATGTTCGGTATGTGAAACCCGTTTCTTTTAATGAAACTACCTCTTCCCCCTCCCAATCTGAACTGATTTAACCTTGGACTCAACATCTGCACCTTACCTACACTGCACTGCTGCTGTTAGAACAACACTGTTTACATCTATTACTGCACAGAGTAATATTGTTTATTGTTTACATCTGTCACTTGATGCACTTTATGAACAGCTGCTCCACTTATTTGTACATACGCACATGTAACTTTAATTTTATTTCAAGTTTGCACACGCTGTACACTTTTTTGCTTTTACCTTTTACAACTGTTTTTTAGTTATTCTTATATTTTCTTTTTTTATTCTCTTAAGAGTACTGCCTGCTCTGCTCTGCTCCGCTCCTGACAATAAAACTCTTGAATCTTGAACAATGTAGCTAGCTAACCTAGCTATGTGTAAGCTAACTAATAGCCGCCGCCTCACAACGTCTGTGTCCCTTATAAAACGGTAAATTGTCAAAAAAAAGCACACTAGTATTTTCTGTGGTATGTAAAGACTGTGTTTGAAGAAAATGTGGTTTAGAAATAGTTCGATGCTCGTGGGTACTCCACTGTTTTATTCCGTTAGCCTCCTAGCTAACGGTAGGTTAGCTAGCTAAAACGTCGGTCACCACTCGTTCGCAGGACAGTTGTTGCGTGGAACTGTTATTTTACCTCAGGCAAACCGCCTAACGTCTAATTTTCCCTCACAAATTGAGGTTAAATAAAAAATATATTATAAGTATTGCGTAAAGCTTACGTCAGTTAGCATATTAGCTAACTAGCATAGCTAACATGCTAATGCTCGTAATACGTTTTTTTTTTTTTTTTTTACCTCAATTCGTGAGAGAAAATTAATTAAGATATCTGGTAACTAGCTTATAATCAATATTTTGGGGCAAATTTAAGATTAATCAGTTTAGCAACTTACTTTCTTTCGGCTGTGGTCCGGCTGCCGGTGCCTCTTCCAGCGGGAGGGAAGCGGCGTAGGCGGGAAACAGGCGGGAAACGGGCGTCCGGGGAGTTCCGTTACGTGTACGTTCCCTTTAGACGTCCGCACTGCAGACCCAACAAACGGAAAAATAACCCATATTTTTTGGGTTGTTTAAATAACCCAGCATTTTTTAGCCAGCAGAATTTTCCAGACAATTCAGGCCTCTTATTTCACCACTCTTTTTAAAAGTAATCTCAGAAATGTCCGAAAATACATCCATACCCTATCATATGAATACTCCTCACACTTATCTTAATACCACATAAAAAATCCACGATTGCTCCAGCTACCGTCCCATTTCACTGATCGATTCAGACATACAAATCATAAGTAAAGCTTTATCAATCAGATTCATCAAAGGGAGACAGTCCTCAGAGAACACACGCAGGTTATTCAATGTAATTCATATGTATAACAGCGAAAAATCTCCATATATATATATATATTCAAAACTCCAACTAATTCAATATCAAAGCCTTCCCAGAATATACATTACAGCCTCTAAACTAATTCAGGCACAGTGATAAATGCCAACATCGTCCAGCTTTAACAGATAGTAGTTATCACGCCTTCTGGAATGGTCCCCCGATCCAGCAGTTTTGGTCAGAGGTCATGGACAGGCCTGGTCATCCCTTTATGTCTCATTGTAGCGCTACTTAATGACCTTTCCTCACTTTCACCACCCAATCACCTCAAATCCTTTATATTTCATTCCACTTTCCATTACTAAAAAAGCTATACTGCTGAACTGGAAGGACAGAACCCAAATTTCAATAAAGCTTTGGCTGAACCTCCGAACGGATCACTGTAACCTGGAGAGACTTACAGCAAATTTCAAAAATAACACATAATCTTTCAAGGAAACCTGGTCACAATTTTTACAATATATTGATAGCTGCCTTCCGCCCGATGACCGCTGGGATAGTTCCATTGTTAAGTTTCTGCATTTGTCTGTCCTGTATGTCCAGTTTGTCCATTGTTAAGTGTTATTGTTATCATTCTTCTTATGCTTATTACTATTATTGTTATTTCATCCTCTCTTTACTTTTTTGTCTTTTGTTTTTTTGTTTTGCTCAAATCTAGGGGTGGGTGAGGGTGGTGGGGGGGTTGTTTGGGTGGTTGTGGTGCCACATCACCTTATATCTGTATGATCATTAATAAATGAAGAGCTGTGACTTTGTTATTAACGTGAAAAAGAAATAATAATAATATGTCCCTTGGAAAAGGGGGACGGTGGTGTGGTGTGGTGGTGTTTTGCTCAAATCTAGGGGTGGGTGAGGGTGGTGGGGGGGGGGTGTTTGGGTGGTTGTGGTGCCACACCACCTTATATCTGTATGATCATTAATAAATGAAGAGCTGTGACTTTGTTATTAACGTGAAAAAGAAATAATAATAATATGTCCCTTGGAAAAGGGGGACGGTGGTGTGGCCAAGGAATGTTGGCCTGGGAATTAAAAAAAGAAAAAAGAAAGAAAATAGCACCCTACAAATAAGCACTTCTGGAAAACAGTTACTTAAGTCATAATGACTAGTTGAAACAGCTGGATTATCTAGAAATGACCATTTTCCAGAGATATGATGGCAATGATGTCAGTGGAGGATATGGCTGAATGGCTCCATCCCAATCTACCAAACTTACTCTTTAAGCCAATTCTAATTGAACACTTCTAATACTGTCCCACTAATAAGCAACAATAATAAAAGTAACATTTTTTTTTTGTCCAAACATTGAAGCCTTTTTGTGTATATTTTTAAGAACTTTTTTTAAAATGTGGTTGAATTGCAAAGTTCACAGTATTTATTTAGATACATCTGGGATACTCTGTGTTAACTAACCTTATTTCCAAAAAAGTTGGGTCGCTGTGCAAAAATGCAAAAAAAAAAAAATGAAATGATGTGCACATCATTTAAATTCTGTATTTCAATGAAAGTACTACCCATCAGATGTTGAAATTGAGAAAATTTCTTTTTTTAAATTTTCTTTAATTAAGAAAAAGTCTTTTTTTTTTCTTTTTCACATTTTATTGATTTTTTTTTGTTGATGTTTGTGTCTGTGTGTGTCAGTGATATGTATGTGTGTGTGTGTGTTTCAGTGTCAGAGGGGTGTCTGAATGTGTCTATGGTGTGTGTGTTTTAGTGGTGTGTGTTTGTGTGTCAGAGGGGTGTCAGTGTGTCTATGGTGTGTGTGTTTTAGTGGTGTGTGTTTGTGTGTCAGAGGGGTGTCTGAGTGTGTCTTTGGTGTGTGTGTTTTAGTGGTGTGTGTTTGTGTGTCAGAGGGGTGTCTGAGTGTGTCTATGGTGTGTGTGTTTTAGTGGTGTGTGTTTGTGTGTCAGAGGGGTGTCTGAGTGTGTCTATGGTGTGTGTGTTTTAGTGGTGTGTGTTTGTGTGTCAGAGGGGTGTGTGTGCATTGTTTGTGTGTCAGAGGGGTGTCTGAATGTGTCTATGGTGTGTGCTTGTGTGACATTTTTTCTTACGCTTCTATGGCTCTCTCAGCTTCAACTCCCACCACCACTGGAGACTTTGTGCTAATGTTTCCTTTGTCGGTGTCCCTGGTTTGAGGTGTTCATTAGCACCGTTCCGGAAAAATCCAGTTGTCCAGTATGTGAGGTTGAAGGGTACTTCGTTACAAGCCTCACGCAAGAATTCTGGCGGCCAGCTGTGATCAACAGTACGGCTCTTCTTGTTGTCACGCCACCACTGGAGACCTTCTTCTGCTGTTTTCTCTGGGTAGGCTGTCTTCCAGAATGTCCGTGTGCGTGGGACGTGAACAGGTACACCATCACGCTTTGAATTGACCACTCTGGGACAGACAGCCTCCCTGCGTTCAGGACCGGGACGGACAGCCTCCCTGCGTCCAGGACCGGGGCGGACAGCCTCACCGCGTCCAGGACCGGGGCGGACAGCCTCACCGCGTCCAGGACCGGGGCGGACAGCCTCACCGCGTCCAGGACCAGGGCGGACAGCCTCACCGCGTCCAGGACCGGGGCGGACAGCCTCACCGCGTCCAGCACTGGGACGGACAGCCTCACCGCGTCCAGCCTCACCGCGTCCAGGACCGGGGCGGACAGCCTCACCGCGTCCAGGACCGGGACGGACAGCCTCACCGCGTCCAGGACCGGGGCGGACAGCCTCACCGCGTCCAGCACCGGGACGGACAGCCTCACCGCGTCCAGGACCGGGGCGGACAGCCTCACCGCGTCCAGGACCGGGGCGGACAGCCTCACCGCGTACAGGACCGGGGCGGACAGCCTCACCTTGTCCAGGACCGGGGCGGACAGCCTCACCGCGTCCAGGACCGGGACGGACAACCTCCCTGCATTCAGGACCGCCTTTCTTTTGGTTGTTGGTCTTTCCAGAAGAGCTTCTCTGTCCATCTGCTTTGTTGTTTGGAGGATTCTCTTTGTTGTAGTTGATCTTCCGTCCTTTTCCCCTTGTTCCTCTCCTGGTTTTTCTCTTTTTGGCCTCCTCAGGAGGGTCACTTGTCTTTACGTCCAGAGGCTGTACATCACCGTATGAAGCGTCTTTGAGGTCGAGATGTTCACTGGCAGACATCTTCAGAGGCTGGAGACTCGCCGACAGGGCTTCATCTTGCATGATCTCTAGGAGCTCTCTGTTGGCATCAGCTACATCATTATTGGAGCTCACTAGATGATCCAGATGTGTCTCCAGAGTGTCCTCCACAGTCTTATCCATGCTGGGGTCCATAACTTCATTTTGGAGAGGCTGGAGACTTGCCGACAGGGCATCATCAAACAGGACGTCCAGGAGCTCACTGATGACTGTGTCATCGTTGGAGCTCACTAGATCATCCAGCTGTTTCTCCTCAGTCCCCTCTAGAATGTCGTTCATGGCTGTGTTGGTGGCTTCAGCAGCCGCTTCATTAGCCACCGTAGTCTGCACAGTCTCAGCTTTCAGCAGCAGCTCCATACGCATCCCGACCTGATCCAGCAGCGTGTTCAGGAAATGCTGGATTGGTGCATCTTCCTCTTTAGTGAGGCTACCTTTTGGTGGAGGTGCCGTGGCCTGCAGCGTCTCAGCCGAAAAGCTTTCAAGGCTGGACGTGGGACCTACTGGCAGGCCCAGTGCGTGGGCCTCTTCCTCCACCACCTGTTCTTCCCCTTCATTGACTTCCCTCCATGTCCTCCCTCTCCCCCTCCTCCTCTTTCCTTTCTTCCTCTTCTCACCCTGCTGTTCCTCGTTCACCTTGCTGACCGAGTCCGAGTCCGAGTCGGACTCCCGGCCTCGGCAGCACCAGCTCCAGAGGCAGCTCATCTCGTCACATGTCTGAACAGAATGATGTGAAACCAGCCGTGCACCCCTATTTATAACCTCTGGTCCTTTATGACGTCACACATACACATTATGACGTCACGTCCTGATGACATCCGAACTCCAAACAACATTCTGCTGAGTCATGCTGAACAGTGAGGGAGGAGCTACAGTCCAGCGTAGTTACTGCTTTCCCGAATGAACGCTGCTAATTAGGCTAGGCTAGCGGAACGGAGCCGGGGCGGAGGAGCAGCGCTGACAGCTCAGTTACACCGGCGAGTTTGGCGACTATTAAACAGCGTTTTAGATGCACTGCTGTAAGGTAACATCACGTATTCCCCACGCGTCGGTTTCCCCTACACTCATTCATTCGTTCATTTTCCCGTCTGTGTAATAAAAACACTTGTCACCCATTCATATGAGGCCGTGGTCATATGTCCGTTTCCCCATTAAATCGGTTGGCAAGACCATCTAAGCTGTGTTTGGACATCAGATCTGTGTGATTAGTGCTTTATCTCGCGATTGCGTCATTCATATAATCAGTTCGTGTCTGTTTTTATACAATTCCATTGAATAAAACTTCACAGGTGACGTTTCTGTCTCGTTTCTTTAAAATTATTGGCCCGAACGTGACCAAAGTGCGTATTGGTTGCTAGGCAGATTCTGCAGCGTCCAACCACTCATGAAATCGTGCATGAATTCGGGCATTTCCGCCCTAAGTACTGACAGGCGAAAAGAGCCGAACTCTGTTCGGAGCGCAGCGCTGTTACAGCAGCGGTGGGGTGGGGTGGGGTGGGGGGTAAATCTCAATCTTTAAACCTACTGTTTGCTTTCTCACAGAGAAGTACCCTAAAAAACATTGGGTTGAAATTGACCCAAATTGGGTTATTTTCACAACCCAGCGCTGGGTCAATATTGGACAAACACGGCATTGGGTAGAATTGACCCAGTACATTGGGTTATTAATGTGACCCAGCATTTTTGGGTCAAGCATTTAACCTAAATGCTATGTAATTTTAACTAGAATGCTGGGTTAAATGAACCAAAAGTTTGGGTTGTACTGTGATTACTTTTAAATGTATAATTTAGACATTATTTTAACACATACTTTACATATTATATATTCTTACACTTAAAAGAAAAATACCACTTTTAAGCACCAACAATAATTTATATATATATATATAAAAGCACATTTCTCAATGACAACAATAATAACAATAACAGCAGCAACAACAATTACAAGCAACCTTATTCAATAACAAATTTTCTTTTGCTTGAGAAATTAATAAAATAAAAAGAGGTAACACACATGGCGTCATTCTGGGAGCTGTCACTGATCTGTGGCAAAAATAAATGCCCGCAAGAGTCTTATGGAGGGAGATTCATGACCTGGTAGCTCATAAACAACAGTCTGAAGAACACTGTCGGGGGTAGTTTATATCAAATACAAAGAACGCCTTAAAACACACATCATTGGGACACCCCCAACAGAAAAATAAAAACCTCAGCATAGTGAGAAACAGTTAAAAATGCTGTTAAATTGAGGTAGACTGCTAATAAAATGTGACTTTTTTCAACTGGATCTTAAGACTGGCGCTGTTCCAACAATATGGAGGTGTAAGCAAACCAGCAAATTTTACGACAATAACTGTACCTCTATATTTGAGTTTAGCTGGTTGCTAGGCTGTTGTCATGATACTGTTTACACTCAGGATGAGCTGCTTTTGTGGGTGTGGTTTGACTAAAAGTCTCAGGACTAAGTGATAAGGTGGTCTATTTCTACATTACAGCTCTTTCAAATTATCATCAGAATCTGAAGAACCAGCGCTGGAAAATCCTCAGTCCCAGTCAGTCATAATGCTGTTGTACTGCGGCGCTGTTCACTGTTGTCCACCAGTGACGTCACACGGTACCGCTCAGGAATTTCCGTAGCGAGCTCAGGTTTTTTCCGTCTGTTTAATTAAAAGAGTCAATTTTAAAGAAAAATTAAGCAGCGAATGCTTAATTTAAGTCATGTTCATATATTTTCAGTATCCAAAACAATATGAAATCACCAGGGCTGTCCAAATGTGGTGCTTAGCCTTTAATAGCGCCGCACTCTCTTTACAGGCTCACATCTAGATGAAAGTCAGAGGTGAAAATGGAGCACAAATAATAAACTAAAAGTATCAGACGTTGGGCAGGATACAGCCAATAACCTGATCTACCAAAATATGTCTGGAACCACTTAAGACTGAGACATCCCAACTGTGATCAGAGACAACTAACTACTTAGTTTAGAGGTAGGTGTGTAATTACAACAGAGCAGAATATTACCAGATTTATATCTCTCAACTTACAGGCTGTAGATCAATGAATGACTTTCTTGTCTCTTCACAGCTCAGACGGAAGGTCTTCCGGCAGAATCCTATAGACAGAAGCTGGTAGGACTACTGGCAATAATCTCACAGCCCTGTCACCTTGCGCATCTGGAAACAAGAATCTCTTATTAGGAATAAGAATCTTTTGTGGTTACATGTTCTAACCTGCCAGCTGTAAAACTACTTCTTTCCATTTTTTCTCTCACGTGATAGTAAAATGTATTCTCTGATTTACATGTTCACTAAAATGTTGTGTACTAATTTTTTTAACATAGTATCCACTGTGAAGACTACCTGCACACACAGAATCCAGTCTTGAAAGAATTCCAGAAGCTTGCTTCTCCTGGCTAGCAAACCATAAATTTCTGTCTCTGAAAACGGGCATCCACTTTTCTGCCAGTTATCCAAGTTTCCCAGCACAGGCTGGGTGTAGAATGGCAAAGTCCTGAGCAATCTGCAGACATAATTTTCATTTAATTACTTTTCCAAGTAAATTACAGATAACATTCAGTAATTCTGACTTACTATCAAGTGCATTCTGACTTTGCATATCCTACCATTCCTGGAGTATTCCAAAAGACGTGGATGCTCTTTTTTGACCTCCTCCACTGTCTTTGACCCATGCTCCCTTATCCACTTAGCTCTGTGGATGGCTGTCTGCTTCATGTATTCTTCTACTTGGTTAAGGGGTCGGATGTTATTTCTTAACCACTCCGTCATCGCCACTGCCCTCTCATCAGATATTTCAGTCTCTGTATTATGCAGAGAAAGACAACGCCTTCACTGTTTGAAGTAGACACCACAAATTATCTTGCGTTATTTCCTGACTGGAAGCAGGAAATCCTTCAAAGTCATGTGTTATACAATGTGATAAAATAATGACATTCTACACATTCACCTGAAACTAAATTTGTAGGTTTACACAAATCAGCTATATTAGCTAGTATTAATCTTTACAGCAATTAATGGCTCAGATCCTTACGCTCGCCCATGTTTCCTGCTTCCAACAAGAACTGACTATTCTTTTCCTGTCTTCACCTCTCTCCCCTTGACAGGTGGTTCTGAAGTTATGGCTAATCAGTGTACTTTAATGAAAACTTAACAGCAGAACCAAACATGTGAACTGTAGCATAAATGGCAAGTCACAAACGGTTTGATTTTCCAAAACGCACCAGCCATTCTACAGTGATCATGCCGTAATGACAATACTGTCTAATAGAGGATCACATTAAAATCAGCAAGACAAGTTACCCAAAACCTTTCTTGGTATGATAACCTGTTTGTGCATGTACCTGGCAATACCAATTAGTTACAGGGTTCTCCACAGGGCTAGGTCTGCACTTTCCACTACGGAGCCTCTTCCGTACATTTCTTAAACGCTCTTCAACGAAGCCAGTTGCTGGTCTGTGAGTTCGACCTGGACTATACCACGCCTCCTTTAAAAAAAAAAATTCAAATATTCTTTGACATGTCAGACCTAAAATAACCACATAATACACACACAAAGTCCGGTGTGCTTTGATTTTTACTGGCACTTACATTGCCGTTCCCATGCTGATCCCTTAGATACGGAAATTCCGTCACTAAAGATGAGGCCAGGTTTTCCTTGTTTCCAATGCTGGACTGTAAACAGATATCAGATGTATTTACACACATACACACACACACACACACACACACACACACACACGTCACACAACATCAGTCAAAACAGTACACTCACGTCTCTCCGAACCGCTCCATGAGATGTGACACTAGGATTCTAACCATAGACCTCCTCTGCTTGAGCGAGATGCACCGTTTGGTGTCAAGACTGCACATTATCTCTCTACTCTCCGGTGTTTTCTCGAGGGCCTCCCTAATTTTCTGGGAAGATAGAAGGGGGAAAAAAAAAAAAAAAGATAGGGAGCACAAATATCCCATTCAACTTTTCAGTCTTTTGTGAATACCTTATGGGGATGGCACAAGGCCAAAGTTAAAAAAAAAAAACAACCTAAAGACAACAACAACAACAACACCACCACATACAAACGTTCCCCCTTGTCCTGAAGACATGGCTTTATGTTGCTGGTCCAGTGATGGTCCTGCTGATGGGCCATTTTCGACCAGCTCAAGTTGCATTTCCTTTAGAGACAACCAAATAAAATTAGTCTCATGTGTTAAAGAGCAAAAGTGGTGAAAGGCAATACATCCTCAATGAAGATAACTGAAATCTCTGGAAAAAAATATTTGATCATTTGTCCAATATTAAATTGACATGTTTGGTGACTGAATATAACATCTTTAGATCTGCATTATGAAGTAGGTTTAGGCAATAGGTCGGTGTATTCAGATATCAGCAGTGACTAACAACTGACACAATGAAGATGCTGCAGAGGTGGTGTGTGTGTGTGTGTGTGTGTGTGTGTGTGTGTGTGTGTGTATACATACATACACACACACACACACACACACATACACACACTTTTGAAATCAAAACTTTTGCTAATTATTTTTCAGACCGACATCACTCAGGCCTACTACAAAGTTAATGTGCTATCAAACAAGAAAGAATAACCAGTGACTCCCTAACTTAGGGTTAAACCACCATAAAAAAGGACAAAAGTAAAGACAGGTTGGGTGTCAAAACTGGGGCTACGGTTTCATTATGAAATACAGATAACAGTCAGAAACTATGTTCAGAAGCATATTAGAGATTACTTAACAACTTGACATGGTTTGACGCAACTGATTTAGGCATGTAGTTTGAACAATACTAACTGCTGAGGTATCAATTTAAGACTTGTAAGCTCTGCTTCCATAAAAGCTATCAAAACTAAAAGTGTAGCCGACTAAATTCAAAATTTTCCTTTAAAACTGCTCCTTCAAAAATGTCAACTTACCTAAACCTGCTAGGAGGCTTATGGGTTAGTTTATAAAAGCAGAGTAGGTTATAAGACCTGTAAGATTTTTAATGGAAACCATTTACAATTTCATGTAGTTTGGGAACAGTTATTACATAAAAAGATTTTCCAAATACATGTCCATTCTTCATTAGGACCTCACATTTCAGCTTGCTACCTTTTTACTAACGTGAAGACCGTAATGTAGCACAGGATGAGCATATCATATATATTATAAAAATTGTTCTGAACTTCAGAACAGTGCCACCACATACTGCTATACTGTATCAAAATAAATAAATAAAAATAAACGTTTAAGGACAACTTGTGTTATTGTGCACAATGTATAACAAGAGTACAGATGGGGCAATGTATGTCTTCAAAGGAAAAATGCAAAGGGTAATGGTACATGGTCAAAAACTGAAATGCCTAAAAAACAGTTTTTTAAAAAATTACAGTGAAGGAAAAAGTCTCGAATGGTCTGTAACGCAGAGAAACATAGCGATTATCATCGCCCTCTTTATAGGACCTTGCAAAATGGAGAGGGTGGTGATCATCAAGACAGTTCACATCAACCACATCAAGCTCAGATCCAGGAGACACACTGTAAGAAAAATAGTGTCTTTCCAATCCTACTGTATCATACTTCCTTACAATCAGTTTGACAGAGGACTCCACGGATACAATGCGCTCTACCATAGCAAACTGAGGCTCACCATCACAAGCGTGAGAGACTAGAAGAGACATTCCAGGCCTATATTCAGTGCCCCTCCATCTCACCCAAGATGGAACATACACTTCAGTGAAAAGCGGCATTTCAAACTTGTGCTTGATGCTGTCATATCCATCAACACAGCCCAACAGATCTGTGCATCCTGGACCAACTTCTAAGTTGTGGCTGAGCAAATTACCCGAGAGGAGGTGGTAGCACAGCAGCATCTGATGCCTGTAAGCCACTGTTTTGCAGATGTTGCGAAAGTTACAAGTAACATGACTGAGTCTTTTGAAAAAGCCATGCTTGGTCTCAAATCGCATAGCCCACAACAGAACCACAGGGCCTAACTTCCTGATTGCACCAGGATAATGGACCATAGAGTGATGTTTTGGTTTTAGGTGCCTACCAGGGTAAAGCTCCAGAAGACTGTGGTGCTCCTGGATGAGGTAACCTAAGAGAATTGATGCTTCTGGTTAATGATGGAGAAAAAACGAACTCCATGCAACTCAGTAAAAGAAGAAGCAACTCCCAGTATTGGTTGCCCTCTGATCTAGGGTTATAAGCTTTTGCTCAATGAGGGAACTGAGAACAAGCTTGACTTGATATCCTCTAATTCCTTCCAGAATGTCATGCATGATATCTCTATATCATGATATCTCTAGGGACTCTTCTCCCTGCACGCTGCTGTCTTCACCTTCACCTGCTGTTGCTGGAGCACTGCTTTCACAGAGGACGCGGAGGCTAAGCAGTGAACATGTCTGTGACCTTAGCACATTTTGCAGCACCTACAGAGTCTCTTCGCATGTAACTTCTCCGCACCCCCTTTCTGCCGCTTCAGTTTCGCCATGTTGCCCCTCGTTTTACACACACACACACACACACACAACACTGAAACTAGCCGGAGTTACAGCGGACCACGCAGAGAAAGGGTGGGGCCGCTTTCGTCCTATATCCTGATTGGTTGAGTCTACTGTCTATATTGAAAAGAAAAAAAAAAAAGAGGAAGAAAAAAAAAATCCAACAGCTTTGGCCCTGAGGACTGTCGGCCACCGGGCAAAAGCCCGGTACGCCAGATTACCTGTCCAGCCCTGCCTCTGCCTCTTCAAAAGCACAGTTTCAACTCATTTGCAGTGACGGACAAAAACAGGCTGACAACAATGAAACGTATTAAAGTAAGATGAAAATGTGCAGCCCTTGATGTTTTTAAATCATTAGCCAGCCAGGGAATTCCATCACGCCTTCTAACCCAACACCATAAATGGGCGATGATGAAGAATAGCTGGCTATCAATAAGGACATCAAAATGGCTATGATAAAAGCAAGCTAACCAATCATTAAGCTTCAGCTAATATAACTTACACTTACTTCATTCCTTATTTCATTCACTGAAACCACAGAGAGGCACTGAAAGTAAAAGAAGAGTAATAGCGGAAAAATAAAGGACATGTTCGGTATGTGAAACCCGTTTCTTTTAATGAAACTACCTCTTCCCCCTCCCAATCTGAACTGATTTAACCTTGGACTCAACATCTGCACCTTACCTACACTTTTATTCTCTTAAGAGTACTGCCTGCTCTGCTCTGCTCCTGACAATAAAACTCTTTAATCTTGAACAATGTAGCTAGCTAACCTAGCTATGTGTAAGCTAACTAATAGCCGCCGCCTCACAACGTCTGTGTCCCTTATAAAACGGTAAATTGTCAAAAAAAAGCACACTAGTATTTTCTGTGGTATGTAAAGACTGTGGTTTGAAGAAAATGTGGTTTAGAAATAGTTCGATGCTCGTGGGTACTCCACTGTTTTATTCCGTTAGCCTCCTAGCTAACGGTAGGTTAGCTAGCTAAAACGTCGGTCACCACTCGTTCGCAGGACAGTTGTTGCGTGGAACTGTTATTTTACCTCAGGCAAACCGCCTAACGTCTAATTTTCCCTCACAAATTGAGGTTAAATAAAAAATATATTATAAGTATTGCGTAAAGCTTACGTCAGTTAGCATATTAGCTAACTAACATAGCTAACATGCTAATGCTCGTAATACGTTTTTTTTTGTTTTTTTTTACCTCAATTCGTGAGAGAAAATTAATTAAGATATCTGGTAACTAGCTTATAATCAATATTTTGGGGCAAATTTAAGATTAATCAGTTTAGCAACTTACTTTCTTTCGGCTGTGGTCCGGCTGCCGGTGCCTCTTCCAGCGGGAGGGAAGCGGCGTAGGCGGGAAACAGGCGGGAAACGGGCGTCCGGGGAGTTCCGTTACGTGTACGTTCCCTTTAGACGTCCGCACTGCAGACCCAACAAACGGAAAAATAACCCATATTTTTTGGGTTGTTTAAATAACCCAGCATTTTTTAGCCAGCAGAATTTTCCAGACAATTCAGGCCTCTTATTTCACCACTCTTTTTAAAAGTAATCTCAGAAATGTCCGAAAATACATCCATACCCTATCATATGAATACTCCTCACACTTATCTTAATACCACATAAAAAAATCCACGATTGCTCCAGCTACCGTCCCATTTCACTGATCAATTCAGACATAAAAATCATAAGTAAAGCTTTATCAATCAAATTGGAATCGGTCACAGATTAAACCAGGTTCATCAAAGGGAGACAGTCCTCAGAGAACACACGCAGGTTATTCAATGTAATTCATATGTATAACAGCGAAAAATCTCCATATATATATATATATTCAAAACTCCAACTAATTCAATATCAAAGCCTTCCCAGAATATACATTACAGCCTCTAAACTAATTCAGGCACAGTGATAAATGCCAACATCGTCCAGCTTTAACAGATAGTAGTTATCACGCCTTCTGGAATGGTCCCCCGATCCAGCAGTTTTGGTCAGAGGTCATGGACAGGCCTGGTCATCCCTTTATGTCCCATTGTAGCGCTACTTAATGACCTTTCCTCACTTTCACCACCCAATCACCTCAAATCCTTTATATTTCATTCCACTTTCCATTACTAAAAAAGCTATACTGCTGAACTGGAAGGACAGAACCCAAATTTCAATAAAGCTTTGGCTGAACCTCCGAACGGATCACTGTAACCTGGAGAGACTTACAGCAAATTTCAAAAATAACACATAATCTTTCAAGGAAACCTGGTCACAATTTTTACAATATATTGATAGCTGCCTTCCGCCCGATGACCGCTGGGATAGCTCCATTGTTAAGTTTCTGCATTTGTCTGTCCTGTATGTCCAGTTTGTCCATTGTTAAGTGTTATTGTTATCATTCTTCTTATGCTTATTACTATTATTGTTATTTCATCCTCTCTTTACTTTTTTGTCTTTTGTTTTTTTTGTTTTGCTCAAATCTAGGGGTGGGTGAGGGTGGTGGGGGGGGGTGTTTGGGTGGTTGTGGTGCCACATCACCTTATATCTGTATGATCATTAATAAATGAAGAGCTGTGACTTTGTTATTAACGTGAAAAAGAAATAATAATAATATGTCCCTTGGAAAAGGGGGATGGTGGTGTGGTGTGGTGGTGTTTTGCTCAAATCTAGGGGTGGGTGTGGGTGGGGGGGGGGGGTGTTTGGGTGGTTGTGGTGCCACACCACCTTATATCTGTATGATCATTAATAAATGAAGAGCTGTGACTTTGTTATTAACGTGAAAAAGAAATAATAATAATATGTCCCTTGGAAAAGGGGGGCGGTGGTGTGGCCAAGGAATGTTGGCCTGGGAATTAAAAAAAGAAAAAAGAAAGAAAATAGCACCCTACAAATAAGCACTTCTGGAAAACAGTTACTTAAGTCATAATGACTAGTTGAAACAGCTGGATTATCTAGAAATGACCATTTTCCAGAGATATGATGGCAATGATGTCAGTGGAGGATATGGCTGAATGGCTCCATCCCAATCTACCAAACTTACTCTTTAAGCCAATTCTAATTGAACACTTCTAATACTGTCCCACTAATAAGCAACAATAATAAAAGTAACATTTTTTATTTTGTCCAAACATTGAAGCCTTTTTGTGTATATTTTTAAGAACTTTTTTTAAAATGTGGTTGAATTGCAAAGTTCACAGTACTTATTTAGATACATCTGGGATACTCTGTGTTAACTAACCTTATTTCCAAAAAAGTTGGGTCGCTGTGCAAAAATGCAAAAAAAAAAAAATGCAATGATGTGCACATCATTTAAATTCTGTATTTCAATGAAAGTACTATAAAGACAACCCATCAGATGTTGAAATTAAGAAAATTTTGAAGGAGTCTTTTTTTTTTCTTTTTCACATTTTATTGATTTTTTTTTGTTGATGTTTGTGTCTGTGTGTGTCAGTGATATGTATGTGTGTGTGTGTGTTTCAGTGTCAGAGGGGTGTCTGAGTGTGTCTATGGTGTGTGTGTTTTAGTGGTGTGTGTTTGTGTGTCAGAGGGGTGTGTGTGCATGTGTTTGTGTGTCAGAGGGGTGTCTGAATGTGTCTATGGTGTGTGCTTGTGTGACATTTTTTCTTTTCTTACGCTTCTATGGCTCTCTCAGCTTCAACTCCCACCACCACTGGAGACTTTGTGCTAATGTTTCCTTTGTCGGTGTCCTGGTTTGAGGTGTTCATTAGCACCGTTCCGGAAAAATCCAGTTGTCCAGTATGTGAGGTTGAAGGGTACTTCGTTACAAGCCTCACGCAAGAATTCTGGCGGCCAGCTGTGATCAACAGTACGGCTCTTCTTGTTGTCACGCCACCACTGGAGACCTTCTTCTGCTGTTTTCTCTGGGTAGGCTGTCTTCCAGAATGTCCGTGTGCGTGGGACGTGAACAGGTACACCATCACGCTTTGAATTGACCACTCTGGGACAGACAGCCTCCCTGCGTTCAGGACCGGGACGGACAGCCTCCCTGCGTCCAGGACCGGGACGGACAGCCTCACCGCGTCCAGGACCGGGGCGGACAGCCTCACCGCGTCCAGGGCCGGGCGGACAGCCTCACCGCGTCCAGGACCGGGCGGACAGCCCCGTGTCCAGGCCGGACAGCCTCACCGCGTCCAGGACCACGGCGGAGAGCCTCACCGCGTCCAGGACCGGGACGGACAGCCTCCCTGCGTTCAGGACCGGGACGGACAACCTCCCTGCATTCAGGACCGCCTTTCTTCTGGTTGTTGGTCTTTCCAGAAGAGCTTCTCTGTCCATCTGCTTTGTTGTTTGGAGGATTCTCTTTGTTGTAGTTGATCTTCCGCCCTTTTCCCCTTGTTCCTCTCCTGGTTTTTTCTCTTTTTGGCCTCCTCAGGAGGGTCGCTTGTCTTTACGTCCAGAGGCTGTACATCACCGTATGAAGCGTCTTTGAGGTCGAGATGCTCACTGGCAGACATCTTCAGAGGCTGGAGACTCGCCGACAGGGCTTCATCTTGCATGATCTCTAGGAGCTCTCTTTTGGCATCAGCTACATCTTTATTGGAGCTCACTAGATGATCCAGATGTGTCTCCAGAGTGTCCTCCACAGTCTTATCCATGCTGGGGTCCATAACTTCCTTTTGGAGAGGCTGGAGACTTGCCGACAGGGCATCATCAAACAGGACGTCCAGGAGCTCACTGATGACTGTGTCATCGTTGGAGCTCACTAGATCATCCAGCTGTTTCTCCTCAGTCCCCTCTAGAATGTTTTTCATGGCTGTGTTGGTGGCTTCAGCAGCCGCTTCATTAGCCACCGTAGTCTGCACAGTCTCAGCTTTCAGCAGCTGCTCCATGCGCATCCCGACCTCATCCAGCAGCGTGTTCAGGAAATGCTGGATTGCTGCATCTTCCTCTTTAGTGAGGCTACCTTGTGTTGGAGGTGCCGTGGCCTCCACAGTCTTATTCATGCTGGTTTCCATGACTTCATTTTGGAGAGGCTGGAGACTTGCCGACAGGGCATCATCAAACAGGACGTCCAGTAGCTCTCTGATGACTGTGTCATCGTTGGAGCTCACTAGATCACCCAGCTGTTTCCCCTCAGTCCCCTCTAGAAGTTTCGTTCATGGCTGTGTTGGTGGCTTCAGCAGCCGCTTCATTAGCCACCGTAGTCTGCACAGTCTCAGCTTTCAGCAGCAGCTCCATACGCATCCCGACCTGATCCAGCAGCGTGTTCAGGAAATGCTGGATTGGTGCATCTTCCTCTTTGGTGAGGCTACCTTGTGGTGGAGGTGCCGTGGCCTCCAGCGTCTCAGCCGAAAAGCTTTCAAGACTGGACGTGGGACCTACTGGCAGGCCCAGTGCGTGGGCCTCTTCCTCCACCACCTGTTCTTCCCCTTTATTGACTTCCCTCCATGTCCTCCCCCTCCCCCTCCTCCTCTTTCCTTTCTTCCTCTTCTCACCCTGCTGTTCCTCGTTCACCTTGCTGACCGAGTCCGAGTCCGAGTCGGACTCCCGGCCTCGGCAGCACCAGCTCCAGAGGCAGCTCATCTCGTCACATGTATGAACAGAATGATGTGAAACCAGCCGTGCACCCCTATTTATAACCGCTGGTCCTTTATGACGTCACACATACACATTATGACGTCACGTCCTGATGACATCCGAACTCCAAACAACATTCTGCTGAGTCATGCTGACCAGTGAGGGAGGAGCTACAGTCCAGCGTAGTTACTGCTTTCCCGAATGAACGCTGCTAATTAGGCTAGGCTAGCGGAACGGAGCCGGGGCGGAGGAGCAGCGCTGACAGCTCAGTTACACCGGCGAGTTTGGCGACTATTAAACAGCGTTTTAGATGCACTGCTGTAAGGTAACATCACGTATTCCCCACGCGTCGGTTTCCCCTACACTCATTCATTCGTTCATTTTCCCGTCTGTGTAATAAAAACACTTGTCACCCATTCATATGAGGCCGTGGTCATATGTCCGTTTCCCCATTAAATCGGTTGGCAAGACCATCTAAGCTGTGTTTGGACATCAGATCTGTGTGATTAGTGCTTTATCTCGCGATTGCGTCATTCATATAATCAGTTCGTGTCTGTTTTTATACAATTCCATTGAATAAAACTTCACAGGTGACGTTTCTGTCTCGTTTCTTTAAAATTATTGGCCCGAACGTGACCAAAGTGCGTATTGGTTGCTAGGCAGATTCTGCAGCGTCCAACCACTCATGAAATCGTGCATGACTTCGGGCATTTCCGCCCTAAGTACTGACAGGCGAAAAGAGCCGAACTCTGTTCGGAGCGCAGCGCTGTTACAGCAGCGGTGGGGGGTAAATCTCAATCTTTAAACCTACTGTTTGCTTTCTCACAGAGAAGTACCCTAAAAAACATTGGGTTGAAATTGACCCAAATTGGGTTATTTTCACAACCCAGCGCTGGGTCAATATTGGACAAACACGGGCATTGGGTAGAATTGACCCAGTACATTGGGTTATTAATGTGACCCAGCATTTTTGGGTCAAGCATTTAACCTAAATGCTATGTAATTTTAACTAGAATGCTGGGTTAAATGAACCAAAAGTTTGGGTTGTACTGTGATTACTTTTAAATGTATAATTTAGACATTATTTTAACACATACTTTACATATTATATATTCTTACACTTAAAAGAAAAATACCACTTTTAAGCACCAACAATAATTTATATATATATATTATATATAAGCACATTTCTCAATGACAACAATAATAACAATAACAGCAGCAACAACAATTACAAGCAACCTTATTCAATAACAAATTTTCTTTTGCTTGAGAAATTAATAAAATAAAAAGAGGTAACACACATGGCGTCATTCTGGGAGCTGTCACTGATCTGTGGCAAAAATAAATGCCCGCAAGAGTCTTATGGAGGGAGATTCATGACCTGGTAGCTTCATAAACAACAGTCCTGAAGAACACTGTCGGGGGTAGTTTATATCAAATACAAAGAACGCCTTAAAAACACACATCATTGGACACCCCCAACAGAAAAATAAAAACCTCAGCATAGTGAGAAACAGTTAAAAATGCTGTTAAATTGAGGTAGACTGCTAATAAAATGTGACTTTTTTCAACTGGATCTTAAGACTGGCGCTGTTCCAACAATATGGAGGTGTAAGCAAACCAGCAATTTTACGACAATAACTGTACCTCTATATTTGAGTTTAGCTGGTTGCTAGGCTGTTGTCATGATACTGTTTACACTCAGGATGAGCTGCTTTTGTGGGTGTGGTTTGACTAAAAGTCTCAGGACTAAGTGATAAGGGTGGTCTATTTCTACATTACAGCTCTTTCAAATTATCATCAGAATCTGAAGAACAGCGCTGGAAATCCTCAGTCCCAGTCAGTCATAATTGCTGTTGTACTGCGGCGCTGTTCACTGTTGTCCACCAGTGACGTCACACGGTACCAGCTCAGGAATTTCCGTAGCGAGCTCAGGTTTTTTCCGTCTGTTTAATTAAAAGAGTCAATTTTAAAGAAAAAATAAGCAGCGAATTTCATTTTAAGTCATGTTCATATATTTTCAGTATCCAAAACAATATGAATCACCAGGGCTGTCCAAATGTGGTGCTTAGCCTTTAATAGCGCCGCACTCTCTTTACAGGCTCACATCTAGATGAAAGTCAGAGGTGAAAATGGAGCACAAATAATAAACTAAAAGTATCAGACGTTGGGGCAGGATACAGTCAATAACCTGATCTACCAAAATATGTCTGGAACCACTTAAGGACTGAGACATCCCAACTGTGATCAGAGACAACTAACTACTTAGTTTAGAGGTAGGTGTGTAATTACAACAGAGCAGAATATTACCAGATTTATATCTCTCAACTTACAGGCTGTAGATCAATGAATGACTTTCTTGTCTCTTCACAGCTCAGACGGAAGGTCTTCCGGCAGAATCCTATAGACAGAAGCTGGTAGGACTACTGGCAATAATCTCACAGCCCTGTCACCTTGCGCATCTGGAAACAAGAATCTCTTATTAGGAATAAGAATCTTTTGTGGTTACATGTTCTAACCTGCCAGCTGTAAAACTACTTCTTTCCATTTTTCTCTCACGTGATAGTAAAATGTATTCTCTGATTTACATGTTCACTAAAATGTTGTGTACTAATTTTTTTAACATAGTATCCACTGTGAAGACTACCTGCACACACAGAATCCAGTCTTGAAAGAATTCCAGAAGCTTGCTTCTCCTGGCTAGCAAACCATAAATTTCTGTCTCTGAAAACGGGCATCCACTTTTCTGCCAGTTATCCAAGTTTCCCAGCACAGGCTGGGTGTAGAATGGCAAAGTCCTGAGCAATCTGCAGACATAATTTTCATTTAATTACTTTTCCAAGTAAATTACAGATAACATTCAGTAATTCTGACTTACTATCAAGTGCATTCTGACTTTGCATATCCTACCATTCCTGGAGTATCCAAAAGACGTGGATGCTCTTTTTTGACCTCCTCCACTGTCTTTGACCCATGCTCCCTTATCCACTTAGCTCTGTGGATGGCTGTCTGCTTCATGTATTCTTCTACTTGGTTAAGGGGTCGGATGTTATTTCTTAACCACTCCGTCATCGCCACTGCCCTCTCATCAGATATTTCAGTCTCTGTATTATGCAGAGAAAGACAACGCCTTCACTGTTTGAAGTAGACACCACAAATTATCTTGCGTTATTTCCTGACTGGAAGCAGGAAATCCTTCAAAGTCATGTGTTATACAATGTGATAAAATAATGACATTCTACACATTCACCTGAAACTAAATTTGTAGGTTTACACAAATCAGCTATATTAGCTAGTATTAATCTTTACAGCAATTAATGGCTCAGATCCTTACGCTCGCCCATGTTTCCTGCTTCCAACAAGAACTGACTATTCTTTTCCTGTCTTGACCTCTCTCCCCTTGACAGGTGGTTCTGAAGTTATGGCTAATCAGTGTACTTTAATGAAAACTTAACAGCAGAACCAAACATGTGAACTGTAGCATAAATGGCAAGTCACAAACTGTTTGATTTTCCAAAACGCACCAGCCATTCTACAGTGATCATGCCGTAATGACAATACTGTCTAATAGAGGATCACATTAAAATCAGCAAGACAAGTTACCCAAAACCTTTCTTGGTATGATAACCTGTTTGTGCATGTACCTGGCAATACCAATTAGTTACAGGGTTCTCCACAGGGCTAGGTCTGCACTTTCCACTACGGAGCCTCTTCCGTACATTTCTTAAACGCTCTTCAACGAAGCCAGTTGCTGGTCTGTGAGTTCGACCTGGACTATACCACGCCTCCTTTAAAAAAAAAAATTCAAATATTCTTTGACATGTCAGACCTAAAATAACCACATAATACACACACAAAGTCCGGTGTGCTTTGATTTTTACTGGCACTTACATTGCCGTTCCCATGCTGATCCCTTAGATACGGAAATTCCGTCACTAAAGATGAGGCCAGGTTTTCCTTGTTTCCAATGCTGGACTGTAAACAGATATCAGATGTATTTACACACATACACACACACACACACACACACGTCACAAACATCAGTCAAAACAGTACACTCACGTCTCTCCGAACCGCTCCATGAGATGTGACACTAGGATTCTAACCATAGACCTCCTCTGCTTGAGCGAGATGCACCGTTTGGTGTCAAGACTGCACATTATCTCTACTCTCCGGTGTTTTCTCGAGGGCCTCCCTAATTTTCTGGGAAGATAGAAGGGGAAAAAAAAAAAAAAAGATAGGGAGCACAAATATCCCATTCAACTTTTCAGTCTTTTGTGAATACCTTATGGGATGGCACAAGGCCAAAGTTAAAAAAAAAAAAAAACCTAAAGACAACAACAACAACAACACCACCACATACAAACGTTCCCCCTTGTCCTGAAGACATGGCTTTATGCTGCTGGTCCAGTGATGGTCCTGCTGATGGGCCATTTTCAACCAGCTCAAGTTGCATTTCCTTTAGAGACAACCAAATAAAATTAGTCTCATGTGTTAAAGAGCAAAACTGGTGAAAGGCAATACATGCTCAATGAAGATAACTGAAATCTCTGAAAAAAAATATTTGATTATTGTCCAATATTAAATTGACATGTTTGGTGACTGAATATAACATCTTTAGATCTGCATTATGAAGTAGGTTTAGGCAATAGGTCGGTGTATTCAGATATCAGCAGTGACTAACAACTGACACAATGAAGATGCTGCAGAGGTGTGTGTGTGTGGTGTGTGTGTGTGTGTGTGTGTGTGTGTATGTATATATATATATATATATATATATATATATATATTATATATATATATATATATATATATATATATATATATATACACACACACACACATATATATATATACATATATATACACACACACACACACACATACACTTTGAAATCAAAAACTTTTGCTATTATTTTTCAGACCGACATCACTCAGGCCTACTACAAAGTTAATGTGCTATCAAACAAGAAAGAATATAACCAGTGACTCCCTAACTTAGGGTTAAACCACCATAAAAAAAGGACAAAAGTTAAAGACAGGTTGGGTGTCAAAACTGGGGCTACGGTTTCATTATGAAATACAGATAACAGTCAGAAACTATGTTCAGAAGCATATTAGAGATATTAACAACTTGACATGGTTTGACGCAACTGATTAGGCATGTAGTTTGAACAATACTAACTGCTGAGGTATCAATTTAAGACTTGTAAGCTCTGCTTCCATAAAAGCTATCAAAACTAAAAGTGTAGCCGACTAAATTCAAAATTTCCTTTAAAACTGCTCCTTCAAAAATGTCAACTTACCTAAACCTGCTAGGAGGCTTATGGTTAGTTTATAAAAGCAGAGTAGGTTATAAGACCTGTAAGATTTTTAATGGAAACCATTTACAATTTCATGTAGTTTGGGAACAGTTATTACATAAAAAGATTTTCCAAATACATGTCCATTCTCATTAGGACCTCACATTTCAGCTTGCTACCTTTTACTAACGTGAAGACGTAATGTAGCACAGGATGAGCATATCATATATATTATAAAATTGTTCTGAACTCAGAACAGTGCCACCACATACTGCTATACTGTATCAAAATAAATAATAAAAATAAACGTTTAAGGACAACTTGTGTTATTGTGCACAATGTATAACAAGAGTACAGATGGGGCAATGTATGTCTTCAAAGGAAAAATGCAAAGGGTAATGGTACATGGTCAAAACTGAAATGCCTAAAAAACAGTTTTTTAAAAAATTACAGTGAAGGAAAAAGTCTCGAATGGTCTGTAACGCAGAGAAACATAGCGATTATCATCGCCCTCTTTATAGGACCTTGCAAAATGGAGAGGGTGGTGATCATCAAGACAGTTCACATCAACCACATCAAGCTCAGATCCAGGAGACACACTGTAAGAAAAATAGTGTCTTTCCAATCCTACTGTATCATACTTCCTCACAATCAGTTTGACAGAGGACTCCACGGATACAATGCGCTCTACCATAGCAAACTGAGGCTCACCATCACAAGCGTGAGAGACTAGAAGAGACATTCCAGGCCTATATTCAGTGCCCCTCCATCTCACCCAAGATGGAACATACACTTTAGTGAAAAGCGGCATTTCAAACTTGTGCTTGATGCTGTCATATCCATCAACACAGCCCAACAGATCTGTGCATCCTGGACCAACTTCTAAGTTGTGGCTGAGCAAATTACCCGAGAGGAGGTGGTAGCACAGCAGCATCTGATGCCTGTAAGCCACTGTTTTGCAGATGTTGCGAAAGTTACAAGTAACATGACTGAGTCTTTTGAAAAAGCCATGCTTGGTCTCAATCGCATAGCCCACAACAGAACCACAGGCCTAACTTCCTGATTGCACCAGGATAATGGACCATAAAGTGATGTTTGGTTTTAGGTGCCTACCAGGGTAAGCTCCAGAAGACTGTGGTGCTCCTGGATGAGGTAACCTAAGAGAATTGATGCTTCTGGTTAATGATGGAGAAAAAACGAACTCCATGCAACTCAGTAAAAGAAGAAGCAACTCCCAGTATTGGTTGCCCTCTGGGATAAGGTCACCGATGACAAGAGGAAGTAATCTTAACAGACACCAGGTCTGTGATGCAGTCTACCTGAGAGCTCCATCTGGTTTTTGAGCTCATGTGATTTAATAGGGGACGGCTTGTTATGACTGTCAATGAACCCATAATCAAAACGTGTAAGTCTGTAGTTGATCTGATCTAGGGTTATAAGCTTTTGCTCAATGAGGGAACTGAGAACAAACTTGACTTGATATCCTCTAATTCCTTCCAGAATGTCATGCATGATATCTCTTTATCATGATATCTCTAGGGACTCTTCTCCCTGCACGCTGCTGTCTTCACCTACAACCTGCTGTTGCTGGAGCACTGCTTTCACAGAGGACGCGGAGGCTAAGCAGTGAACATGTCTGTGACCTTAGCACATTTTGCAGCACCTACAGAGTCTCTTCGCATGTACTTCTCCGCACCCCCTTTCTGCCGCTTCAGTTTCGCCATGTTGCCCCTCGTTTTACACACACACACACACAACACTGAAAACTAGCCGGAGTTACAGCGGACCACGCAGAGAAAGGGTGGGGCCGCTTTCGTCCTATATCCTGATTGGTTGAGTCTACTGTCTATATTGAAAAGAAGAAAAAAAAAGGGGAAGAAAAAAAAAATCCAACAGCTTCTAACCCAACACCATAAATGGGCGATGATGAAGAATAGCTGGCTATCAATAAGGACATCAAAATGGCTATGATAAAAGCAAGCTAACCAATCATTAAGCTTCAGCTAATATAACTTACACTTACTTCATTCCTTATTTATAAGTAAAAGAAGAGTAATAGCGGAAAAATAAAGGACATGTTCGGTATGTGAAACCCGTTTCTTTTAATGAAACTACCTCTTCCCCCTCCCAATCTGAACTGATTTAACCTTGGACTCAACATCTGCACCTTACCTACACTGCACTGCTGCTGTTAGAACAACACTGTTTACATCTATTACTGCACAGAGTAATATTGTTTATTGTTTACATCTGTCACTTGATGCACTTTATGAACAGCTGCTCCACTTATTTGTACATACGCACATGTAACTTTAATTTTATTTCAAGTTTGCACACGCTGTACACTTTTTTGCTTTTACCTTTTACAACTGTTTTTTAGTTATTCTTATATTTTCTTTTTTATTCTCTTAAGAGTACTGCCTGCTCTGCTCTGCTCCTGACAATAAAACTCTTGAATCTTGAACAATGTAGCTAGCTAACCTAGCTATGTGTAAGCTAACTAATAGCCGCCGCCTCACAACGTCTGTGTCCCTTATAAAACGGTAAATTGTCAAAAAAAAGCACACTAGTATTTTCTGTGGTATGTAAAGACTGTGTTTGAAGAAAATGTGGTTTAGAAATAGTTCGATGCTCGTGGGTACTCCACTGTTTTATTCCGTTAGCCTCCTAGCTAACGGTAGGTTAGCTAGCTAAAACGTCGGTCACCACTCGTTCGCAGGACAGTTGTTGCGTGGAACTGTTATTTTACCTCAGGCAAACCGCCTAACGTCTAATTTTCCCTCACAAATTGAGGTTAAATAAAAAATATATTATAAGTATTGCGTAAAGCTTACGTCAGTTAGCATATTAGCTAACTAGCATAGCTAACATGCTAATGCTCGTAATACGTTTTTTTTTTTTTTTTTACCTCAATTCGTGAGAGAAAATTAATTAAGATATCTGGTAACTAGCTTATAATCAATATTTTGGGGCAAATTTAAGATTAATCAGTTTAGCAACTTACTTTCTTTCGGCTGTGGTCCGGCTGCCGGTGCCTCTTCCAGCGGGAGGGAAGCGGCGTAGGCGGGAAACAGGCGGGAAACGGGCGTCCGGGGAGTTCCGTTACGTGTACGTTCCCTTTAGACGTCCGCACTGCAGACCCAACAAACGGAAAAATAACCCATATTTTCTGGTTGTTTAAATACCCAGCATTTTTAGCCAGCAGAATTTCCAGACAATTCAGGCCTCTTATTTCAACCACTCTTTTTAAAAGTAATCTCAGAAATGTCCGAAAATACATCCATACCCTATCATATGAATACTCCTCACACTTATCTTAATACCACATAAAAAATCCACGATTGCTCCAGCTACCGTCCCATTTCACTGATCAATTCAGACATACAAATCATAAGTAAAGCTTTATCAATCAGATTCATCAAAGGGAGACAGTCCTCAGAGAACACACGCAGGTTATTCAATGTAATTCATATGTATAACAGCGAAAAATCTCCATATATATATATATATTCAAAACTCCAACTAATTCAATATCAAAGCCTTCCCAGAATATACATTACAGCCATTACGGCCTGGTCATCCCTTTATGTCTCATTGTAGCGCTACTTAATGACCTTTCCTCACTTTCACCACCCAATCACCTCAAATCCTTTATATTTCATTCCACTTTCCATTACTAAAAAAGCTATACTGCTGAACTGGAAGGACAGAACCCAAATTTCAATAAAGCTTTGGCTGAACCTCCGAACGGATCACTGTAACCTGGAGAGACTTACAGCAAATTTCAAAAATAACACATAATCTTTCAAGGAAACCTGGTCACAATTTTTACAATATATTGATAGCTGCCTTCCGCCCGATGACCGCTGGGATAGTTCCCTTGTTAAGTTTCTGCATTTGTCTGTCCTGTATGTCCAGTTTGTCCATTGTTAAGTGTTATTGTTATCATTCTTCTTATGCTTATTACTATTATTGTTATTTCATCCTCTCTTTACTTTTTTGTCTTTTGTTTTTTTGTTTTGCTCAAATCTAGGGGTGGGTGAGGGTGGTGGGGGGGTTGTTTGGGTGGTTGGGGGGTTGTTTGGGTGGTTGTGGTGCCACATCACCTTATATCTGTATGATCATTAATAAATGAAGAGCTGTGACTTTGTTATTAACGTGAAAAAGAAATAATAATAATATGTCCCTTGGAAAAGGGGGACGGTGGTGTGGTGTGGTGGTGTTTTGCTCAAATCTAGGGGTGGGTGAGGGTGGTGGGGGGGGGTGTTTGGGTGGTTGTGGTGCCACACCACCTTATATCTGTATGATCATTAATAAATGAAGAGCTGTGACTTTGTTATTAACGTGAAAAAGAAATAATAATAATATGTCCCTTGGAAAAGGGGGACGGTGGTGTGGCCAAGGAATGTTGGCCTGGGAATTAAAAAAAGAAAAAAGAAAGAAAATAGCACCCTACAAATAAGCACTTCTGGAAAACAGTTACTTAAGTCATAATGACTAGTTGAAACAGCTGGATTATCTAGAAATGACCATTTTCCAGAGATATGATGGCAATGATGTCAGTGGAGGATATGGCTGAATGGCTCCATCCCAATCTACCAAACTTACTCTTTAAGCCAATTCTAATTGAACACTTCTAATACTGTCCCACTAATAAGCAACAATAATAAAAGTAACATTTTTTTTTTGTCCAAACATTGAAGCCTTTTTGTGTATATTTTAAGAACTTTTTTTAAATGTGGTTGAATTGCAAAGTTCACAGTACTTATTTAGATACATCTGGGATACTCTGTGTTAACTAACCTTATTTCCAAAAAAGTTGGGTCGCTGTGCAAAAATGCAAAAAAAAAAAAATGAAATGATGTGCACATCATTTAAATTCTGTATTTCAATGAAAGTACTACCCATCAGATGTTGAAATTGAGAAAATTTCTTTTTTAAATTTTCTTTAATTAAGAAAAAGTCTTTTTTTTTTCTTTTTCACATTTTATTGATTTTTTTTTGTTGATGTTTGTGTCTGTGTGTGTCAGTGATATGTATGTGTGTGTGTGTGTTTCAGTGTCAGAGGGGTGTCTGAATGTGTCTATGGTGTGTGTGTTTTAGTGGTGTGTGTTTGTGTGTCAGAGGGGTGTCAGTGTGTCTATGGTGTGTGTGTTTTAGTGGTGTGTGTTTGTGTGTCAGAGGGGTGTCTGAGTGTGTCTTTGGTGTGTGTGTTTTAGTGGTGTGTGTTTGTGTGTCAGAGGGGTGTCTGAGTGTGTCTATGGTGTGTGTGTTTTAGTGGTGTGTGTTTGTGTCAGAGGGGTGTCTGAGTGTGTCTATGGTGTGTGTGTTTTAGTGGTGTGTGTTTGTGTGTCAGAGGGGTGTGTGTGCATTGTTTGTGTGTCAGAGGGGTGTCTGAATGTGTCTATGGTGTGTGCTTGTGTGACATTTTTTCTTACGCTTCTATGGCTCTCTCAGCTTCAACTCCCACCACCACTGGAGAGTTTGTGCTAATGTTTCCTTTGTCGGTGTCCCTGGTTTGAGGTGTTCATTAGCACCGTTCCGGAAAAATCCAGTTGTCCAGTATGTGAGGTTGAAGGGTACTTCGTTACAAGCCTCACGCAAGAATTCTGGCGGCCAGCTGTGATCAACAGTACGGCTCTTCTTGTTGTCACGCCACCACTGGAGACCTTCTTCTGCTGTTTTCTCTGGGTAGGCTGTCTTCCAGAATGTCCGTGTGCGTGGGACGTGAACAGGTACACCATCACGCTTTGAATTGACCACTCTGGGACAGACAGCCTCCCTGCGTTCAGGACCGGGACGGACAGCCTCCCTGCGTCCAGGACCGGGGCGGACAGCCTCACCGCGTCCAGGACCGGGGCGGACAGCCTCACCGCGTCCAGGACCGGGGCGGACAGCCTCACCGCGTCCAGGACCAGGGCGGACAGCCTCACCGCGTCCAGGACCGGGGCGGACAGCCTCACCGCGTCCAGCACTGGGACGGACAGCCTCACCGCGTCCAGCCTCACCGCGTCCAGGACCGGGGCGGACAGCCTCACCGCGTCCAGGACCGGGAGGGACAGCCTCACCGCGTCCAGGACCGGGGCGGACAGCCTCACCGCGTCCAGCACCGGGACGGACAGCCTCACCGCGTCCAGGACCGGGGCGGACAGCCTCACCGCGTCCAGGACCGGGGCGGACAGCCTCACCGCGTACAGGACCGGGGCGGACAGCCTCACCTTGTCCAGGACCGGGGCGGACAGCCTCACCGCGTCCAGGACCGGGACGGACAACCTCCCTGCATTCAGGACCGCCTTTCTTCTGGTTGTTGGTCTTTCCAGAAGAGCTTCTCTGTCCATCTGCTTTGTTGTTTGGAGGATTCTCTTTGTTGTAGTTGATCTTCCGTCCTTTTCCCCTTGTTCCTCTCCTGGTTTTTCTCTTTTTGGCCTCCTCAGGAGGGTCACTTGTCTTTACGTCCAGAGGCTGTACATCACCGTATGAAGCGTCTTTGAGGTCGAGATGTTCACTGGCAGACATCTTCAGAGGCTGGAGACTCGCCGACAGGGCTTCATCTTGCATGATCTCTAGGAGCTCTCTGTTGGCATCAGCTACATCATTATTGGAGCTCACTAGATGATCCAGATGTGTCTCCAGAGTGTCCTCCACAGTCTTATCCATGCTGGGGTCCATAACTTCATTTTGGAGAGGCTGGAGACTTGCCGACAGGGCATCATCAAACAGGACGTCCAGGAGCTCACTGATGACTGTGTCATCGTTGGAGCTCACTAGATCATCCAGCTGTTTCTCCTCAGTCCCCTCTAGAATGTCGTTCATGGCTGTGTTGGTGGCTTCAGCAGCCGCTTCATTAGCCACCGTAGTCTGCACAGTCTCAGCTTTCAGCAGCAGCTCCATACGCATCCCGACCTGATCCAGCAGCGTGTTCAGGAAATGCTGGATTGGTGCATCTTCCTCTTTAGTGAGGCTACCTTTTGGTGGAGGTGCCGTGGCCTGCAGCGTCTCAGCCGAAAAGCTTTCAAGGCTGGACGTGGGACCTACTGGCAGGCCCAGTGCGTGGGCCTCTTCCTCCACCACCTGTTCTTCCCCTTCATTGACTTCCCTCCATGTCCTCCCTCTCCCCCTCCTCCTCTTTCCTTTCTTCCTCTTCTCACCCTGCTGTTCCTCGTTCACCTTGCTGACCGAGTCCGAGTCCGAGTCGGACTCCCGGCCTCGGCAGCACCAGCTCCAGAGGCAGCTCATCTCGTCACATGTCTGAACAGAATGATGTGAAACCAGCCGTGCACCCCTATTTATAACCTCTGGTCCTTTATGACGTCACACATACACATTATGACGTCACGTCCTGATGACATCCGAACTCCAAACAACATTCTGCTGAGTCATGCTGAACAGTGAGGGAGGAGCTACAGTCCAGCGTAGTTACTGCTTTCCCGAATGAACGCTGCTAATTAGGCTAGGCTAGCGGAACGGAGCCGGGGCGGAGGAGCAGCGCTGACAGCTCAGTTACACCGGCGAGTTTGGCGACTATTAAACAGCGTTTTAGATGCACTGCTGTAAGGTAACATCACGTATTCCCCACGCGTCGGTTTCCCCTACACTCATTCATTCGTTCATTTTCCCGTCTGTGTAATAAAAACACTTGTCACCCATTCATATGAGGCCGTGGTCATATGTCCGTTTCCCCATTAAATCGGTTGGCAAGACCATCTAAGCTGTGTTTGGACATCAGATCTGTGTGATTAGTGCTTTATCTCGCGATTGCGTCATTCATATAATCAGTTCGTGTCTGTTTTTATACAATTCCATTGAATAAAACTTCACAGGTGACGTTTCTGTCTCGTTTCTTTAAAATTATTGGCCCGAACGTGACCAAAGTGCGTATTGGTTGCTAGGCAGATTCTGCAGCGTCCAACCACTCATGAAATCGTGCATGAATTCGGGCATTTCCGCCCTAAGTACTGACAGGCGAAAAGAGCCGAACTCTGTTCGGAGCGCAGCGCTGTTACAGCAGCGGTGGGGTGGGGTGGGGTGGGGGGTAAATCTCAATCTTTAAACCTACTGTTTGCTTTCTCACAGAGAAGTACCCTAAAAAACATTGGGTTGAAATTGACCCAAATTGGGTTATTTTCACAACCCAGCGCTGGGTCAATATTGGACAAACACGGCATTGGGTAGAATTGACCCAGTACATTGGGTTATTAATGTGACCCAGCATTTTTGGGTCAAGCATTTAACCTAAATGCTATGTAATTTTAACTAGAATGCTGGGTTAAATGAACCAAAAGTTTGGGTTGTACTGTGATTACTTTTAAATGTATAATTTAGACATTATTTTAACACATACTTTACATATTATATATTCTTACACTTAAAAAAAAAAATACCACTTTTAAGCACCAACAATAATTTATATATATATATAAAAAGCACATTTCTCAATGACAACAATAATAACAATAACAGCAGCAACAACAATTACAAGCAACCTTATTCAATAACAAATTTTCTTTTGCTTGAGAAATTAATAAAATAAAAAGAGGTAACACACATGGCGTCATTCTGGGAGCTGTCACTGATCTGTGGCAAAAATAAATGCCCGCAAGAGTCTTATGGAGGGAGATTCATGACCTGGTAGCTCATAAACAACAGTCTGAAGAACACTGTCGGGGGTAGTTTATATCAAATACAAAGAACGCCTTAAAACACACATCATTGGGACACCCCCAACAGAAAAATAAAAACCTCAGCATAGTGAGAAACAGTTAAAAATGCTGTTAAATTGAGGTAGACTGCTAATAAAATGTGACTTTTTTCAACTGGATCTTAAGACTGGCGCTGTTCCAACAATATGGAGGTGTAAGCAAACCAGCAAATTTTACGACAATAACTGTACCTCTATATTTGAGTTTAGCTGGTTGCTAGGCTGTTGTCATGATACTGTTTACACTCAGGATGAGCTGCTTTTGTGGGTGTGGTTTGACTAAAAGTCTCAGGACTAAGTGATAAGGTGGTCTATTTCTACATTACAGCTCTTTCAAATTATCATCAGAATCTGAAGAACCAGCGCTGGAAAATCCTCAGTCCCAGTCAGTCATAATGCTGTTGTACTGCGGCGCTGTTCACTGTTGTCCACCAGTGACGTCACACGGTACCGCTCAGGAATTTCCGTAGCGAGCTCAGGTTTTTTCCGTCTGTTTAATTAAAAGAGTCAATTTTAAAGAAAAATTAAGCAGCGAATTTCATTTTAAGTCATGTTCATATATTTTCAGTATCCAAAACAATATGAAATCACCAGGGCTGTCCAAATGTGGTGCTTAGCCTTTAATAGCGCCGCACTCTCTTTACAGGCTCACATCTAGATGAAAGTCAGAGGTGAAAATGGAGCACAAATAATAAACTAAAAGTATCAGACGTTGGGCAGGATACAGCCAATAACCTGATCTACCAAAATATGTCTGGAACCACTTAAGACTGAGACATCCCAACTGTGATCAGAGACAACTAACTACTTAGTTTAGAGGTAGGTGTGTAATTACAACAGAGCAGAATATTACCAGATTTATATCTCTCAACTTACAGGCTGTAGATCAATGAATGACTTTCTTGTCTCTTCACAGCTCAGACGGAAGGTCTTCCGGCAGAATCCTATAGACAGAAGCTGGTAGGACTACTGGCAATAATCTCACAGCCCTGTCACCTTGCGCATCTGGAAACAAGAATCTCTTATTAGGAATAAGAATCTTTTGTGGTTACATGTTCTAACCTGCCAGCTGTAAAACTACTTCTTTCCATTTTTTCTCTCACGTGATAGTAAAATGTATTCTCTGATTTACATGTTCACTAAAATGTTGTGTACTAATTTTTTTAAACATAGTATCCACTGTGAAGACTACCTGCACACACAGAATCCAGTCTTGAAAGAATTCCAGAAGCTTGCTTCTCCTGGCTAGCAAACCATAAATTTCTGTCTCTGAAAACGGGCATCCACTTTTCTGCCAGTTATCCAAGTTTCCCAGCACAGGCTGGGTGTAGAATGGCAAAGTCCTGAGCAATCTGCAGACATAATTTTCATTTAATTACTTTTCCAAGTAAATTACAGATAACATTCAGTAATTCTGACTTACTATCAAGTGCATTCTGACTTTGCATATCCTACCATTCCTGGAGTTTCCAAAAGACGTGGATGCTCTTTTTTGACCTCCTCCACTGTCTTTGACCCATGCTCCCTTATCCACTTAGCTCTGTGGATGGCTGTCTGCTTCATGTATTCTTCTACTTGGTTAAGGGGTCGGATGTTATTTCTTAACCACTCCGTCATCGCCACTGCCCTCTCATCAGATATTTCAGTCTCTGTATTATGCAGAGAAAGACAACGCCTTCACTGTTTGAAGTAGACACCACAAATTATCTTGCGTTATTTCCTGACTGGAAGCAGGAAATCCTTCAAAGTCATGTGTTATACAATGTGATAAAATAATGACATTCTACACATTCACCTGAAACTAAATTTGTAGGTTTACACAAATCAGCTATATTAGCTAGTATTAATCTTTACAGCAATTAATGGCTCAGATCCTTACGCTCGCCCATGTTTCCTGCTTCCAACAAGAACTGACTATTCTTTTCCTGTCTTGACCTCTCTCCCCTTGACAGGTGGTTCTGAAGTTATGGCTAATCAGTGTACTTTAATGAAAACTTAACAGCAGAACCAAACATGTGAACTGTAGCATAAATGGCAAGTCACAAACTGTTTGATTTTCCAAAACGCACCAGCCATTCTACAGTGATCATGCCGTAATGACAATACTGTCTAATAGAGGATCACATTAAAATCAGCAAGACAAGTTACCCAAAACCTTTCTTGGTATGATAACCTGTTTGTGCATGTACCTGGCAATACCAATTAGTTACAGGGTTCTCCACAGGGCTAGGTCTGCACTTTCCACTACGGAGCCTCTTCCGTACATTTCTTAAACGCTCTTCAACGAAGCCAGTTGCTGGTCTGTGAGTTCGACCTGGACTATACCACGCCTCCTTTAAAAAAAAAAATTCAAATATTCTTTGACATGTCAGACCTAAAATAACCACATAATACACACACAAAGTCCGGTGTGCTTTGATTTTTACTGGCACTTACATTGCCGTTCCCATGCTGATCCCTTAGATACGGAAATTCCGTCACTAAAGATGAGGCCAGGTTTTCCTTGTTTCCAATGCTGGACTGTAAACAGATATCAGATGTATTTACACACATACACACACACACACACACACACACACACACACACACGTCACACAACATCAGTCAAAACAGTACACTCACGTCTCTCCGAACCGCTCCATGAGATGTGACACTAGGATTCTAACCATAGACCTCCTCTGCTTGAGCGAGATGCACCGTTTGGTGTCAAGACTGCACATTATCTCTCTACTCTCCGGTGTTTTCTCGAGGGCCTCCCTAATTTTCTGGGAAGATAGAAGGGGGAAAAAAAAAAAAGATAGGGAGCACAAATATCCCATTCAACTTTTCAGTCTTTTGTGAATACCTTATGGGGATGGCACAAGGCCAAAGTTAAAAAAAAAAAAAAAACCTAAAGACAACAACAACAACAACACCACCACATACAAACGTTCCCCCTTGTCCTGAAGACATGGCTTTATGCTGCTGGTCCAGTGATGGTCCTGCTGATGGGCCATTTTCAACCAGCTCAAGTTGCATTTCCTTTAGAGACAACCAAATAAAATTAGTCTCATGTGTTAAAGAGCAAAACTGGTGAAAGGCAATACATGCTCAATGAAGATAACTGAAATCTCTGAAAAAAAATATTTGATTATTTGTCCAATATTAAATTGACATGTTTGGTGACTGAATATAACATCTTTAGATCTGCATTATGAAGTAGGTTTAGGCAATAGGTCGGTGTATTCAGATATCAGCAGTGACTAACAACTGACACAATGAAGATGCTGCAGAGGTGGTGTGTGTGTGTGTGTGTGTGTGTGTGTGTGTGTGTGTGTGTGTGTGTGTGTGTATGTATGTATGTATGTATGTATGTATGTATGTATGTATATATATATATATATATATATATATATATATATATATATATATATATATATATATATATATATATATATATATATATATATATATATACACACACACACACATATATATATATACATATATATACACACACACACACACACACATACACTTTTGAAATCAAAACTTTTGCTAATTATTTTTCAGACCGACATCACTCAGGCCTACTACAAAGTTAATGTGCTATCAAACAAGAAAGAATATAACCAGTGACTCCCTAACTTAGGGTTAAACCACCATAAAAAAGGACAAAAGTAAAGACAGGTTGGGTGTCAAAACTGGGGCTACGGTTTCATTATGAAATACAGATAACAGTCAGAAACTATGTTCAGAAGCATATTAGAGATTACTTAACAACTTGACATGGTTTGACGCAACTGATTTAGGCATGTAGTTTGAACAATACTAACTGCTGAGGTATCAATTTAAGACTTGTAAGCTCTGCTTCCATAAAAGCTATCAAAACTAAAAGTGTAGCCGACTAAATTCAAAATTTTCCTTTAAAACTGCTCCTTCAAAAATGTCAACTTACCTAAACCTGCTAGGAGGCTTATGGGTTAGTTTATAAAAGCAGAGTAGGTTATAAGACCTGTAAGATTTTTAATGGAAACCATTTACAATTTCATGTAGTTTGGGAACAGTTATTACATAAAAAGATTTTCCAAATACATGTCCATTCTTCATTAGGACCTCACATTTCAGCTTGCTACCTTTTTACTAACGTGAAGACCGTAATGTAGCACAGGATGAGCATATCATATATATTATAAAAATTGGTCTGAACTTCAGAACAGTGCCACCACATACTGCTATACTGTATCAAAATAAATAAATAAAAATAAACGTTTAAGGACAACTTGTGTTATTGTGCACAATGTATAACAAGAGTACAGATGGGGCAATGTATGTCTTCAAAGGAAAAATGCAAAGGGTAATGGTACATGGTCAAAAACTGAAATGCCTAAAAAACAGTTTTTTAAAAAATTACAGTGAAGGAAAAAGTCTCGAATGGTCTGTAACGCAGAGAAACATAGCGATTATCATCGCCCTCTTTATAGGACCTTGCAAAATGGAGAGGGTGGTGATCATCAAGACAGTTCACATCAACCACATCAAGCTCAGATCCAGGAGACACACTGTAAGAAAAATAGTGTCTTTCCAATCCTACTGTATCATACTTCCTCACAATCAGTTTGACAGAGGACTCCACGGATACAATGCGCTCTACCATAGCAAACTGAGGCTCACCATCACAAGCGTGAGAGACTAGAAGAGACATTCCAGGCCTATATTCAGTGCCCCTCCATCTCACCCAAGATGGAACATACACTTCAGTGAAAAGCGGCATTTCAAACTTGTGCTTGATGCTGTCATATCCATCAACACAGCCCAACAGATCTGTGCATCCTGGACCAACTTCTAAGTTGTGGCTGAGCAAATTACCCGAGAGGAGGTGGTAGCACAGCAGCATCTGATGCCTGTAAGCCACTGTTTTGCAGATGTTGCGAAAGTTACAAGTAACATGACTGAGTCTTTTGAAAAAGCCATGCTTGGTCTCAAATCGCATAGCCCACAACAGAACCACAGGGCCTAACTTCCTGATTGCACCAGGATAATGGACCATAAAGTGATGTTTTGGTTTTAGGTGCCTACCAGGGTAAAGCTCCAGAAGACTGTGGTGCTCCTGGATGAGGTAACCTAAGAGAATTGATGCTTCTGGTTAATGATGGAGAAAAAACGAACTCCATGCAACTCAGTAAAAGAAGAAGCAACTCCCAGTATTGGTTGCCCTCTGGGATAAGGTCACCGATGACAAGAGGAAGTAATCTTAACAGACACCAGGTCTGTGATGCAGTCTACCTGAGAGCTCCATCTGGGTTTTTGAGCTCATGTGATTTAATAGGGGACGGCTTGTTATGACTGTCAATGTACCCATAATCAAAACTTGTAAGTCTGTAGTTGATCTGATCTAGGGTTATAAGCTTTTGCTCAATGAGGGAACTGAGAACAAGCTTGACTTGATATCCTCTAATTCCTTCCAGAATGTCATGCATGATATCTCTATATCATGATATCTCTAGGGACTCTTCTCCCTGCACGCTGCTGTCTTCACCTTCAACCTGCTGTTGCTGGAGCACTGCTTTCACAGAGGACGCGGAGGCTAAGCAGTGAACATGTCTGTGACCTTAGCACATTTTGCAGCACCTACAGAGTCTCTTCGCATGTAACTTCTCCGCACCCCCTTTCTGCCGCTTCAGTTTCGCCATGTTGCCCCTCGTTTTACACACACACACACACACACACAACACTGAAACTAGCCGGAGTTACAGCGGACCACGCAGAGAAAGGGTGGGGCCGCTTTCGTCCTATATCCTGATTGGTTGAGTCTACTGTCTATATTGAAAAGAAAAAAAAAAAAAGAGGAAGAAAAAAAAAATCCAACAGCTTTGGCCCTGAGGACTGTCGGCCACCGGGCAAAAGCCCGGTACGCCAGATTACCTGTCCAGCCCTGCCTCTGCCTCTTCAAAAGCACAGTTTCAACTCATTTGCAGTGACGGACAAAAACAGGCTGACAACAATGAAACGTATTAAAGTAAGATGAAAATGTGCAGCCCTTGATGTTTTTAAAATCATTAGCCAGCCAGGGAATTCCATCACGCCTTCTAACCCAACACCATAAATGGGCGATGATGAAGAATAGCTGGCTATCAATAAGGACATCAAAATGGCTATGATAAAAGCAAGCTAACCAATCATTAAGCTTCAGCTAATATAACTTACACTTACTTCATTCCTTATTTCATTCACTGAAACCACAGAGAGGCACTGAAAGTAAAAGAAGAGTAATAGCGGAAAAATAAAGGACATGTTCGGTATGTGAAACCCGTTTCTTTTAATGAAACTACCTCTTCCCCCTCCCAATCTGAACTGATTTAACCTTGGACTCAACATCTGCACCTTACCTACACTGCACTGCTGCTGTTAGAACAACACTGTTTACATCTATTACTGCACAGAGTAATATTGTTTATTGTTTACATCTGTCACTTGATGCACTTTATGAACAGCTGCTCCACTTAGTTGTACATACGCACATGTAACTTTAATTTTAGTTCAAGTTTGCACACCCTGTACACTTTTTTGCTTTTACCTTTTACAACTGTTTTTTAGTTATTCTTATATTTTCTTTTTTTATTCTCTTAAGAGTACTGCCTGCTCTGCTATGCTCCTGACAATAAAACTCTTTAATCTTGAACAATGTAGCTAGTAGTAATGTAGCAATGTACCCTAACCCTAACCCTAACCTAGCTATGTGTAAGCTAACTAATAGCCGCCGCCTCACAACGTCTGTGTCCCTTATAAAACGGTAAATTGTCAAAAAAAAGCACACTAGTATTTTCTGTGGTATGTAAAGACTGTGTTTGAAGAAAATGTGGTTTAGAAATAGTTCGATGCTCGTGGGTACTCCACTGTTTTATTCCGTTAGCCTCCTAGCTAACGGTAGGTTAGCTAGCTAAAACGTCGGTCACCACTCGTTCGCAGGACAGTTGTTGCGTGGAACTGTTATTTTACCTCAGGCAAACCGCCTAACGTCTAATTTTCCCTCACAAATTGAGGTTAAATAAAAAATATATTATAAGTATTGCGTAAAGCTTACGTCAGTTAGCATATTAGCTAACTAGCATAGCTAACATGCTAATGCTCGTAATACGTTTTTTTTTTTACCTCAATTCGTGAGAGAAAATTAATTAAGATATCTGGTAACTAGCTTATAATCAATATTTTGGGGCAAATTTAAGATTAATCAGTTTAGCAACTTACTTTCTTTCGGCTGTGGTCCGGCTGCCGGTGCCTCTTCCAGTGGGAGGGAAGCGGCGTAGGCGGGAAACAGGCGGGAAACGGGCGTCCGGGGAGTTCCGTTACGTGTACGTTCCCTTTAGACGTCCGCACTGCAGACCCAACAAACGGAAAAATAACCCATATTTTTTGGGTTGTTTAAATAACCCAGCATTTTTTAGCCAGCAGAATTTTCCAGACAATTCAGGCCTCTTATTTCACCACTCTTTTTAAAAGTAATCTCAGAAATGTCCGAAAATACATCCATACCCTATCATATGAATACTCCTCACACTTATCTTAATACCACATAAAAAAATCCACGATTGCTCCAGCTACCGTCCCATTTCACTGATCAATTCAGACATACAAATCATAAGTAAAGCTTTATCAATCAGATTGGAATCGGTCACAGATCAAACCAGGTTCATCAAAGGGAGACAGTCCTCAGAGAACACAAGCAGGTTATTCAATGTAATTCATATGTATAACAGCGAAAAATCTCCATATATATATATATATATATATATTCAAAACTCCAACTAATTCAATATCAAAGCCCAGAATATACATTACAGCCTCTAAACTAATTCAGGCACAGTGATAAATGCCAACATCGTCCAGCTTTAACAGATAGTAGTTATCACGCCTTCTGGAATGGTCCCCCGATCCAGCAGTTTTGGTCAGAGGTCATGGACAGGCCTGGTCATCCCTTTATGTCCCATTGTAGCGCTACTTAATGACCTTTCCTCACTTTCACCACCCAATCACCTCAAATCCTTTATATTTCATTCCACTTTCCATTACTAAAAAAGCTATACTGCTGAACTGGAAGGACAGAACCCAAATTTCAATAAAGCTTTGGCTGAACCTCCGAACGGATCACTGTAACCTGGAGAGACTTACAGCAAATTTAAAAAATAACACATAATCTTTCAAGGAAACCTGGTCACAATTTTTACAATATATTGATAGCTGCCTTCCGCCCGATGACCGCTGGGATAGCTCCATTGTTAAGTTTCTGCATTTGTCTGTCCTGTATGTCCAGTTTGTCCATTGTTAAGTGTTATTGTTATCATTCTTCTTATGCTTATTACTATTATTGTTATTTCATCCTCTCTTTACTTTTTTGTCTTTTGTTTTTTTGTTTTGCTCAAATCTAGGGGTGGGTGAGGGTGGTGGGGGGGGGGGTGTTTGGGTGGTTGTGGTGCCACATCACCTTATATCTGTATGATCATTAATAAATGAAGAGCTGTGACTTTGTTATTAACGTGAAAAAGAAATAATAATATGTCCCTTGGAAAAGGGGGATGGTGGTGTGGTGGTGTTTTGCTCAAATCTAGGGGTGGGTGAGGGTGGTGGGGGGGGGTGTTTGGGTGGTTGTGGTGCCACACCACCTTATATCTGTATGATCATTAATAAATGAAGAGCTGTGACTTTGTTATTAACGTGAAAAAGAAATAATAATAATATGTCCCTTGGAAAAGGGGGACGGTGGTGTGGCCAAGGAATGTTGGCCTGGGAATTAAAAAAAGAAAAAAGAAAGAAAATAGCACCCTACAAATAAGCACTTCTGGAAAACAGTTACTTAAGTCATAATGACTAGTTGAAACAGCTGGATTATCTAGAAATGACCATTTTCCAGAGATATGATGGCAATGATGTCAGTGGAGGATATGGCTGAATGGCTCCATCCCAATCTACCAAACTTACTCTTTAAGCCAATTCTAATTGAACACTTCTAATACTGTCCCACTAATAAGCAACAATAATAAAAGTAACATTTTTTTATTTTGTCCAAACATTGAAGCCTTTTTGTGTATATTTTTAAGAACTTTTTTTAAAATGTGGTTGAATTGCAAAGTTCACAGTACTTATTTAGATACATCTGGGATACTCTGTGTTAACTAACCTTATTTCCAAAAAAGTTGGGTCGCTGTGCAAAAATGCAAAAAAAAAAAAATGCAATCATGTGCACATCATTTAAATTCTGTATTTCAATGAAAGTACTACCCATCAGATGTTGAAATTAAGAAAATTTCTTTTTTTAAATTTTCTTTAATTAAGAAAAAGTCTTCTTTTTTTTTCTTTTTCACATTTTATTGATTTTTTTTTTGTTGATGTTTGTGTCTGTGTGTGTCAGTGATATGTATGTGTGTGTGTGTGTTTCAGTGTCAGAGGGGTGTCTGAATGTGTCTATGGTGTGTGTGTTTTAGTGGTGTGTGTTTGTGTGTCAGAGGGGTGTCTGAGTGTGTCTATGGTGTGTGTGTTTTAGTGGTGTGTGTTTGTGTGTCAGAGGGGTGTCTGAGTGTGTCTATGGTGTGTGTGTTTTAGTGGTGTGTGTTTGTGTGTCAGAGGGGTGTCTGAGTGTGTCTATGGTGTGTGTATTTTAGTGGTGTGTGTTTGTGTGTCAGAGGGGTGTGTGTGCATGTGTTTGTGTGTCAGAGGGGTGTCTGAGTGTGTCTATGGTGTGTGTGTTTTAGTGGTGTGTGTTTGTGTGTCAGAGGGGTGTCTGAGTGTGTCTATGGTGTGTGTGTTTTAGTGGTGTGTGTTTGTGTGTCAGAGGGGTGTGTGTGCATGTGTTTGTGTGTCAGAGGGGTGTCTGAATGTGTCTATGGTGTGTGCTTGTGTGACATTTTTTCTTACGCTTCTATGGCTCTCTCAGCTTCAACTCCCACCACCACTGGAGACTTTGTGCTAATGTTTCCTTTGTCGGTGTCCCTGGTTTGAGGTGTTCATTAGCACCGTTCCGGAAAAATCCAGTTGTCCAGTATGTGAGGTTGAAGGGTACTTCGTTACAAGCCTCACGCAAGAATTCTGGCGGCCAGCTGTGATCAACAGTACGGCTCTTCTTGTTGTCACGCCACCACTGGAGACCTTCTTCTGCTGTTTTCTCTGGGTAGGCTGTCTTCCAGAATGTCCGTGTGCGTGGGACGTGAACAGGTACACCATCACGCTTTGAATTGACCACTCTGGGACAGACAGCCTCCCTGCGTTCAGGACCGGGACGGACAGCCTCCCTGCGTCCAGGACCGGGGCGGACAGCCTCACCGCGTCCAGGGCCGGGGCGGACAGCCTCACCGCGTCCAGGGCCGGGGCGGACAGCCTCACCGCGTCCAGGACCGGGGCGGACAGCCTCACCGCGTCCAGCACCGGGACGCACAGCCTCACCGCGTCCAGGACCGGGGCGGACAGCCTCACCGCGTCCAGCACCGGGACGGACAGCCTCACCGCGTCCAGGACCGGGGCGGACAGCCTCACCGCGTCCAGGACCGGGGCGGACAGCCTCACCGTGTCCAGGACCGGGGCGGACAGCCTCACCGCGTCCAGGACCGGGACGGACAACCTCCCTGCATTCAGGACCGCCTTTCTTCTGGTTGTTGGTCTTTCCAGAAGAGCTTCTCTGTCCATCTGCTTTGTTGTTTGGAGGATTCTCTTTGTTGTAGTTGATCTTCCGCCCTTTTCCCCTTGTTCCTCTCCTGGTTTTTCTCTTTTTGGCCTCCTCAGGAGGGTCACTTGTCTTTACGTCCAGAGGCTGTACATCACCGTATGAAGCGTCTTTGAGGTCGAGATGTTCACTGGCAGACATCTTCAGAGGCTGGAGACTCGCCGACAGGGCTTCATCTTGCATGATCTCTAGGAGCTCTCTGTTGGCATCAGCTACAGCATTATTGGAGCTCACTAGATGATCCAGATGTGTCTCCAGAGTGTCCTCCACAGTCTTATCCATGCTGGGGTCCATAACTTCATTTTCGAGAGGCTGGAGACTTGCCGACAGGGCATCATCAAACAGGACGTCCAGGAGCTCACTGATGACTGTGTCATCGTTGGAGCTCACTAGATCCTCCAGCTGTTTCTCCTCAGTCCCCTCTAGAATGTTATTCATGGCTGTGTTGGTGGCTTCAGCAGCCGCTTCATTAGCCACCGTAGTCTGCACAGTCTCAGCTTTCAGCAGCTGCTCCATGCGCATCCCGACCTCATCCAGCAGCGTGTTCAGGAAATGCTGGATTGCTGCATCTTCCTCTTTAGTGAGGCTACCTTGTGTTGGAGGTGCCGTGGCCTCCACAGTCTTATCCATGCTGGTTTCCATGACTTCATTTTCGAGAGGCTGGAGACTTGCCGACAGGGCATCATCAAACAGGACGTCCAGTAGCTCTCTGATGACTGTGTCATTGTTGGAGCTCACTAGATCATCCAGCTGTTTCTCCTCAGTCCCCTCTAGAATGTCGTTCATGGCTGTGTTGGTGGCTTCAGCAGCCGCTTCATTAGCCACCGTAGTCTGCACAGTCTCAGCTTTCAGCAGCAGCTCCATACGCATCCCGACCTGATCCAGCAGCGTGTTCAGGAAATGCTGGATTGGTGCATCTTCCTCTTTAGTGAGGCTACCTTGTGGTGGAGGTGCCGTGGCTTCCAGCGTCTCAGCCGAAAAGCTTTCAAGGCTGGACGTGGGACCTACTGGCAGGCCCAGTGCGTGGGCCTCTTCCTCCACCACCTGTTCTTCCCCTTCATTGACTTCCCTCCATGTCCTCCCTCTCCCCCTCCTCCTCTTTCCTTTCTTCCTCTTCTCACCCTGCTGTTCCTCGTTCACCTTGCTGACCGAGTCCGAGTCCGAGTCGGACTCCCGGCCTCGGCAGCACCAGCTCCAGAGGCAGCTCATCTCGTCACATGTCTGAACAGAATGATGTGAAACCAGCCGTGCACCCCTATTTATAACCTCTGGTCCTTTATGACGTCACACATACACATTATGACGTCACGTCCTGATGACATCCGAACTCCAAACAACATTCTGCTGAGTCATGCTGACCAGTGAGGGAGGAGCTACAGTCCAGCGTAGTTACTGCTTTCCCGAATGAACGCTGCTAATTAGGCTAGGCTAGCGGAACGGAGCCGGGGCGGAGGAGCAGCGCTGACAGCTCAGTTACACCGGCGAGTTTGGCGACTATTAAACAGCGTTTTAGATGCACTGCTGTAAGGTAACATCACGTATTCCCCACGCGTCGGTTTCCCCTACACTCATTCATTCGTTCATTTTCCCGTCTGTGTAATAAAAACACTTGTCACCCATTCATATGAGGCCGTGGTCATATGTCCGTTTCCCCATTAAATCGGTTGGCAAGACCATCTAAGCTGTGTTTGGACATCAGATCTGTGTGATTAGTGCTTTATCTCGCGATTGCGTCATTCATATAATCAGTTCCTGTCTGTTTTTATACAATTCCATTGAATAAAACTTCACAGGTGACGTTTCTGTCTCGTTTCTTTAAAATTATTGGCCCGAACGTGACCATAGTGCGTATTGGTTGCTAGGCAGATTCTGCAGCGTCCAACCACTCATGAAATCGTGCATGACTTCGGGCATTTCCGCCCTAAGTACTGACAGGCGAAAAGAGCCGAACTCTGTTCGGAGCGCAGCGCTGTTACAGCAGCGGTGGGGGGTAAATCTCAATCTTTAAACCTACTGTTTGCTTTCTCACAGAGAAGTACCCTAAAAAACATTGGGTTGAAATTGACCCAAATTGGGTTATTTTCACAACCCAGCGCTGGGTCAATATTGGACAAACACGGCATTGGGTAGAATTGACCCAGTACATTGGGTTATTAATGTGACCCAGCATTTTTGGGTCAAGCATTTAACCTAAATGCTATGTAATTTTAACTAGAATGCTGGGTTAAATGAACCAAAAGTTTGGGTTGTACTGTGATTACTTTTAAATGTATAATTTAGACATTATTTTAACACATACTTTACATATTATATATTCTTACACTTAAAAGAAAAATACCACTTTTAAGCACCAACAATAATTTATATATATATATATATATAAAGCACATTTCTCAATGACAACAATAATAACAATAACAGCAGCAACAACAATTACAAGCAACCTTATTCAATAACAAATTTTCTTTTGCTTGAGAAATTAATAAAATAAAAAGAGGTAACACACATGGCGTCATTCTGGGAGCTGTCACTGATCTGTGGCAAAAATAAATGCCCGCAAGAGTCTTATGGAGGGAGATTCATGACCTGGTAGCTCATAAACAACAGTCTGAAGAACACTGTCGGGGGTAGTTTATATCAAATACAAAGAACGCCTTAAAACACACATCATTGGGACACCCCCAACAGAAAAATAAAAACCTCAGCATAGTGAGAAACAGTTAAAAATGCTGTTAAATTGAGGTAGACTGCTAATAAAATGTGACTTTTTTCAACTGGATCTTAAGACTGGCGCTGTTCCAACAATATGGAGGTGTAAGCAAACCAGCAAATTTTACGACAATAACTGTACCTCTATATTTGAGTTTAGCTGGTTGCTAGGCTGTTGTCATGATACTGTTTACACTCAGGATGAGCTGCTTTTGTGGGTGTGGTTTGACTAAAAGTCTCAGGACTAAGTGATAAGGTGGTCTATTTCTACATTACAGCTCTTTCAAATTATCATCAGAATCTGAAGAACCAGCGCTGGAAAATCCTCAGTCCCAGTCAGTCATAATGCTGTTGTACTGCGGCGCTGTTCACTGTTGTCCACCAGTGACGTCACCCGGTACCGCTCAGGAATTTCCGTAGCGAGCTCAGGTTTTTTCCGTCTGTTTAATTAAAAGAGTCAATTTTAAAGAAAAATTAAGCAGCGAATTTCATTTTAAGTCATGTTCATATATTTTCAGTATCCAAAACAATATGAAATCACCAGGGCTGTCCAAATGTGGTGCTTAGCCTTTAATAGCGCCGCACTCTCTTTACAGGCTCACATCTAGATGAAAGTCAGAGGTGAAAATGGAGCACAAATAATAAACTAAAAGTATCAGACGTTGGGCAGGATACAGCCAATAACCTGATCTACCAAAATATGTCTGGAACCACTTAAGACTGAGACATCCCAACTGTGATCAGAGACAACTAACTACTTAGTTTAGAGGTAGGTGTGTAATTACAACAGAGCAGAATATTACCAGATTTATATCTCTCAACTTACAGGCTGTAGATCAATGAATGACTTTCTTGTCTCTTCACAGCTCAGACGGAAGGTCTTCCGGCAGAATCCTATAGACAGAAGCTGGTAGGACTACTGGCAATAATCTCACAGCCCTGTCACCTTGCGCATCTGGAAACAAGAATCTCTTATTAGGAATAAGAATCTTTTGTGGTTACATGTTCTAACCTGCCAGCTGTAAAACTACTTCTTTCCATTTTTTCTCTCACGTGATAGTAAAATGTATTCTCTGATTTACATGTTCACTAAAATGTTGTGTACTAATTTTTTTAAACATAGTATCCACTGTGAAGACTACCTGCACACACAGAATCCAGTCTTGAAAGAATTCCAGAAGCTTGCTTCTCCTGGCTAGCAAACCATAAATTTCTGTCTCTGAAAACGGGCATCCACTTTTCTGCCAGTTATCCAAGTTTCCCAGCACAGGCTGGGTGTAGAATGGCAAAGTCCTGAGCAATCTGCAGACATAATTTTCATTTAATTACTTTTCCAAGTAAATTACAGATAACATTCAGTAATTCTGACTTACTATCAAGTGCATTCTGACTTTGCATATCCTACCATTCCTGGAGTTTCCAAAAGACGTGGATGCTCTTTTTTGACCTCCTCCACTGTCTTTGACCCATGCTCCCTTATCCACTTAGCTCTGTGGATGGCTGTCTGCTTCATGTATTCTTCTACTTGGTTAAGGGGTCGGATGTTATTTCTTAACCACTCCGTCATCGCCACTGCCCTCTCATCAGATATTTCAGTCTCTGTATTATGCAGAGAAAGACAACGCCTTCACTGTTTGAAGTAGACACCACAAATTATCTTGCGTTATTTCCTGACTGGAAGCAGGAAATCCTTCAAAGTCATGTGTTATACAATGTGATAAAATAATGACATTCTACACATTCACCTGAAACTAAATTTGTAGGTTTACACAAATCAGCTATATTAGCTAGTATTAATCTTTACAGCAATTAATGGCTCAGATCCTTACGCTCGCCCATGTTTCCTGCTTCCAACAAGAACTGACTATTCTTTTCCTGTCTTGACCTCTCTCCCCTTGACAGGTGGTTCTGAAGTTATGGCTAATCAGTGTACTTTAATGAAAACTTAACAGCAGAACCAAACATGTGAACTGTAGCATAAATGGCAAGTCACAAACTGTTTGATTTTCCAAAACGCACCAGCCATTCTACAGTGATCATGCCGTAATGACAATACTGTCTAATAGAGGATCACATTAAAATCAGCAAGACAAGTTACCCAAAACCTTTCTTGGTATGATAACCTGTTTGTGCATGTACCTGGCAATACCAATTAGTTACAGGGTTCTCCACAGGGCTAGGTCTGCACTTTCCACTACGGAGCCTCTTCCGTACATTTCTTAAACGCTCTTCAACGAAGCCAGTTGCTGGTCTGTGAGTTCGACCTGGACTATACCACGCCTCCTTTAAAAAAAAAAATTCAAATATTCTTTGACATGTCAGACCTAAAATAACCACATAATACACACACAAAGTCCGGTGTGCTTTGATTTTTACTGGCACTTACATTGCCGTTCCCATGCTGATCCCTTAGATACGGAAATTCCGTCACTAAAGATGAGGCCAGGTTTTCCTTGTTTCCAATGCTGGACTGTAAACAGATATCAGATGTATTTACACACATACACACACACACACACACACGTCACACAACATCAGTCAAAACAGTACACTCACGTCTCTCCGAACCGCTCCATGAGATGTGACACTAGGATTCTAACCATAGACCTCCTCTGCTTGAGCGAGATGCACCGTTTGGTGTCAAGACTGCACATTATCTCTCTACTCTCCGGTGTTTTCTCGAGGGCCTCCCTAATTTTCTGGGAAGATAGAAGGGGGAAAAAAAAAAAAAAAAGATAGGGAGCACAAATATCCCATTCAACTTTTCAGTCTTTTGTGAATACCTTATGGGGATGGCACAAGGCCAAAGTTAAAAAAAAAAAAAAACCTAAAGACAACAACAACAACAACACCACCACATACAAACGTTCCCCCTTGTCCTGAAGACATGGCTTTATGCTGCTGGTCCAGTGATGGTCCTGCTGATGGGCCATTTTCAACCAGCTCAAGTTGCATTTCCTTTAGAGACAACCAAATAAAATTAGTCTCATGTGTTAAAGAGCAAAACTGGTGAAAGGCAATACATGCTCAATGAAGATAACTGAAATCTCTGAAAAAAAATATTTGATTATTTGTCCAATATTAAATTGACATGTTTGGTGACTGAATATAACATCTTTAGATCTGCATTATGAAGTAGGTTTAGGCAATAGGTCGGTGTATTCAGATATCAGCAGTGACTAACAACTGACACAATGAAGATGCTGCAGAGGTGGTGTGTGTGTGTGTGTGTGTGTGTGTGTGTGTGTGTATGTATATATATATATATATATATATATATATATATATATATATATATATATATATATATATATATATATATATATATACACACACACACACATATATATATATACATATATATACACACACACACACACACACATACACTTTTGAAATCAAAACTTTTGCTAATTATTTTTCAGACCGACATCACTCAGGCCTACTACAAAGTTAATGTGCTATCAAACAAGAAAGAATATAACCAGTGACTCCCTAACTTAGGGTTAAACCACCATAAAAAAGGACAAAAGTAAAGACAGGTTGGGTGTCAAAACTGGGGCTACGGTTTCATTATGAAATACAGATAACAGTCAGAAACTATGTTCAGAAGCATATTAGAGATTACTTAACAACTTGACATGGTTTGACGCAACTGATTTAGGCATGTAGTTTGAACAATACTAACTGCTGAGGTATCAATTTAAGACTTGTAAGCTCTGCTTCCATAAAAGCTATCAAAACTAAAAGTGTAGCCGACTAAATTCAAAATTTTCCTTTAAAACTGCTCCTTCAAAAATGTCAACTTACCTAAACCTGCTAGGAGGCTTATGGGTTAGTTTATAAAAGCAGAGTAGGTTATAAGACCTGTAAGATTTTTAATGGAAACCATTTACAATTTCATGTAGTTTGGGAACAGTTATTACATAAAAAGATTTTCCAAATACATGTCCATTCTTCATTAGGACCTCACATTTCAGCTTGCTACCTTTTTACTAACGTGAAGACCGTAATGTAGCACAGGATGAGCATATCATATATATTATAAAAATTGGTCTGAACTTCAGAACAGTGCCACCACATACTGCTATACTGTATCAAAATAAATAAATAAAAATAAACGTTTAAGGACAACTTGTGTTATTGTGCACAATGTATAACAAGAGTACAGATGGGGCAATGTATGTCTTCAAAGGAAAAATGCAAAGGGTAATGGTACATGGTCAAAAACTGAAATGCCTAAAAAACAGTTTTTTAAAAAATTACAGTGAAGGAAAAAGTCTCGAATGGTCTGTAACGCAGAGAAACATAGCGATTATCATCGCCCTCTTTATAGGACCTTGCAAAATGGAGAGGGTGGTGATCATCAAGACAGTTCACATCAACCACATCAAGCTCAGATCCAGGAGACACACTGTAAGAAAAATAGTGTCTTTCCAATCCTACTGTATCATACTTCCTCACAATCAGTTTGACAGAGGACTCCACGGATACAATGCGCTCTACCATAGCAAACTGAGGCTCACCATCACAAGCGTGAGAGACTAGAAGAGACATTCCAGGCCTATATTCAGTGCCCCTCCATCTCACCCAAGATGGAACATACACTTCAGTGAAAAGCGGCATTTCAAACTTGTGCTTGATGCTGTCATATCCATCAACACAGCCCAACAGATCTGTGCATCCTGGACCAACTTCTAAGTTGTGGCTGAGCAAATTACCCGAGAGGAGGTGGTAGCACAGCAGCATCTGATGCCTGTAAGCCACTGTTTTGCAGATGTTGCGAAAGTTACAAGTAACATGACTGAGTCTTTTGAAAAAGCCATGCTTGGTCTCAAATCGCATAGCCCACAACAGAACCACAGGGCCTAACTTCCTGATTGCACCAGGATAATGGACCATAAAGTGATGTTTTGGTTTTAGGTGCCTACCAGGGTAAAGCTCCAGAAGACTGTGGTGCTCCTGGATGAGGTAACCTAAGAGAATTGATGCTTCTGGTTAATGATGGAGAAAAAACGAACTCCATGCAACTCAGTAAAAGAAGAAGCAACTCCCAGTATTGGTTGCCCTCTGGGATAAGGTCACCGATGACAAGAGGAAGTAATCTTAACAGACACCAGGTCTGTGATGCAGTCTACCTGAGAGCTCCATCTGGGTTTTTGAGCTCATGTGATTTAATAGGGGACGGCTTGTTATGACTGTCAATGTACCCATAATCAAAACTTGTAAGTCTGTAGTTGATCTGATCTAGGGTTATAAGCTTTTGCTCAATGAGGGAACTGAGAACAAGCTTGACTTGATATCCTCTAATTCCTTCCAGAATGTCATGCATGATATCTCTATATCATGATATCTCTAGGGACTCTTCTCCCTGCACGCTGCTGTCTTCACCTTCAACCTGCTGTTGCTGGAGCACTGCTTTCACAGAGGACGCGGAGGCTAAGCAGTGAACATGTCTGTGACCTTAGCACATTTTGCAGCACCTACAGAGTCTCTTCGCATGTAACTTCTCCGCACCCCCTTTCTGCCGCTTCAGTTTCGCCATGTTGCCCCTCGTTTTACACACACACACACACACACACAACACTGAAACTAGCCGGAGTTACAGCGGACCACGCAGAGAAAGGGTGGGGCCGCTTTCGTCCTATATCCTGATTGGTTGAGTCTACTGTCTATATTGAAAAGAAAAAAAAAAAAAGAGGAAGAAAAAAAAAATCCAACAGCTTTGGCCCTGAGGACTGTCGGCCACCGGGCAAAAGCCCGGTACGCCAGATTACCTGTCCAGCCCTGCCTCTGCCTCTTCAAAAGCACAGTTTCAACTCATTTGCAGTGACGGACAAAAACAGGCTGACAACAATGAAACGTATTAAAGTAAGATGAAAATGTGCAGCCCTTGATGTTTTTAAAATCATTAGCCAGCCAGGGAATTCCATCACGCCTTCTAACCCAACACCATAAATGGGCGATGATGAAGAATAGCTGGCTATCAATAAGGACATCAAAATGGCTATGATAAAAGCAAGCTAACCAATCATTAAGCTTCAGCTAATATAACTTACACTTACTTCATTCCTTATTTCATTCACTGAAACCACAGAGAGGCACTGAAAGTAAAAGAAGAGTAATAGCGGAAAAATAAAGGACATGTTCGGTATGTGAAACCCGTTTCTTTTAATGAAACTACCTCTTCCCCCTCCCAATCTGAACTGATTTAACCTTGGACTCAACATCTGCACCTTACCTACACTGCACTGCTGCTGTTAGAACAACACTGTTTACATCTATTACTGCACAGAGTAATATTGTTTATTGTTTACATCTGTCACTTGATGCACTTTATGAACAGCTGCTCCACTTAGTTGTACATACGCACATGTAACTTTAATTTTAGTTCAAGTTTGCACACCCTGTACACTTTTTTGCTTTTACCTTTTACAACTGTTTTTTAGTTATTCTTATATTTTCTTTTTTTATTCTCTTAAGAGTACTGCCTGCTCTGCTATGCTCCTGACAATAAAACTCTTTAATCTTGAACAATGTAGCTAGTAGTAATGTAGCAATGTACCCTAACCCTAACCCTAACCTAGCTATGTGTAAGCTAACTAATAGCCGCCGCCTCACAACGTCTGTGTCCCTTATAAAACGGTAAATTGTCAAAAAAAAGCACACTAGTATTTTCTGTGGTATGTAAAGACTGTGTTTGAAGAAAATGTGGTTTAGAAATAGTTCGATGCTCGTGGGTACTCCACTGTTTTATTCCGTTAGCCTCCTAGCTAACGGTAGGTTAGCTAGCTAAAACGTCGGTCACCACTCGTTCGCAGGACAGTTGTTGCGTGGAACTGTTATTTTACCTCAGGCAAACCGCCTAACGTCTAATTTTCCCTCACAAATTGAGGTTAAATAAAAAATATATTATAAGTATTGCGTAAAGCTTACGTCAGTTAGCATATTAGCTAACTAGCATAGCTAACATGCTAATGCTCGTAATACGTTTTTTTTTTTACCTCAATTCGTGAGAGAAAATTAATTAAGATATCTGGTAACTAGCTTATAATCAATATTTTGGGGCAAATTTAAGATTAATCAGTTTAGCAACTTACTTTCTTTCGGCTGTGGTCCGGCTGCCGGTGCCTCTTCCAGTGGGAGGGAAGCGGCGTAGGCGGGAAACAGGCGGGAAACGGGCGTCCGGGGAGTTCCGTTACGTGTACGTTCCCTTTAGACGTCCGCACTGCAGACCCAACAAACGGAAAAATAACCCATATTTTTTGGGTTGTTTAAATAACCCAGCATTTTTTAGCCAGCAGAATTTTCCAGACAATTCAGGCCTCTTATTTCACCACTCTTTTTAAAAGTAATCTCAGAAATGTCCGAAAATACATCCATACCCTATCATATGAATACTCCTCACACTTATCTTAATACCACATAAAAAAATCCACGATTGCTCCAGCTACCGTCCCATTTCACTGATCAATTCAGACATACAAATCATAAGTAAAGCTTTATCAATCAGATTGGAATCGGTCACAGATCAAACCAGGTTCATCAAAGGGAGACAGTCCTCAGAGAACACAAGCAGGTTATTCAATGTAATTCATATGTATAACAGCGAAAAATCTCCATATATATATATATATATATATATATTCAAAACTCCAACTAATTCAATATCAAAGCCCAGAATATACATTACAGCCTCTAAACTAATTCAGGCACAGTGATAAATGCCAACATCGTCCAGCTTTAACAGATAGTAGTTATCACGCCTTCTGGAATGGTCCCCCGATCCAGCAGTTTTGGTCAGAGGTCATGGACAGGCCTGGTCATCCCTTTATGTCCCATTGTAGCGCTACTTAATGACCTTTCCTCACTTTCACCACCCAATCACCTCAAATCCTTTATATTTCATTCCACTTTCCATTACTAAAAAAGCTATACTGCTGAACTGGAAGGACAGAACCCAAATTTCAATAAAGCTTTGGCTGAACCTCCGAACGGATCACTGTAACCTGGAGAGACTTACAGCAAATTTAAAAAATAACACATAATCTTTCAAGGAAACCTGGTCACAATTTTTACAATATATTGATAGCTGCCTTCCGCCCGATGACCGCTGGGATAGCTCCATTGTTAAGTTTCTGCATTTGTCTGTCCTGTATGTCCAGTTTGTCCATTGTTAAGTGTTATTGTTATCATTCTTCTTATGCTTATTACTATTATTGTTATTTCATCCTCTCTTTACTTTTTTGTCTTTTGTTTTTTTGTTTTGCTCAAATCTAGGGGTGGGTGAGGGTGGTGGGGGGGGGGGGTGTTTGGGTGGTTGTGGTGCCACATCACCTTATATCTGTATGATCATTAATAAATGAAGAGCTGTGACTTTGTTATTAACGTGAAAAAGAAATAATAATATGTCCCTTGGAAAAGGGGGATGGTGGTGTGGTGGTGTTTTGCTCAAATCTAGGGGTGGGTGAGGGTGGTGGGGGGGGGTGTTTGGGTGGTTGTGGTGCCACACCACCTTATATCTGTATGATCATTAATAAATGAAGAGCTGTGACTTTGTTATTAACGTGAAAAAGAAATAATAATAATATGTCCCTTGGAAAAGGGGGACGGTGGTGTGGCCAAGGAATGTTGGCCTGGGAATTAAAAAAAGAAAAAAGAAAGAAAATAGCACCCTACAAATAAGCACTTCTGGAAAACAGTTACTTAAGTCATAATGACTAGTTGAAACAGCTGGATTATCTAGAAATGACCATTTTCCAGAGATATGATGGCAATGATGTCAGTGGAGGATATGGCTGAATGGCTCCATCCCAATCTACCAAACTTACTCTTTAAGCCAATTCTAATTGAACACTTCTAATACTGTCCCACTAATAAGCAACAATAATAAAAGTAACATTTTTTTATTTTGTCCAAACATTGAAGCCTTTTTGTGTATATTTTTAAGAACTTTTTTTAAAATGTGGTTGAATTGCAAAGTTCACAGTACTTATTTAGATACATCTGGGATACTCTGTGTTAACTAACCTTATTTCCAAAAAAGTTGGGTCGCTGTGCAAAAATGCAAAAAAAAAAAAATGCAATCATGTGCACATCATTTAAATTCTGTATTTCAATGAAAGTACTACCCATCAGATGTTGAAATTAAGAAAATTTCTTTTTTTAAATTTTCTTTAATTAAGAAAAAGTCTTCTTTTTTTTTCTTTTTCACATTTTATTGATTTTTTTTTGTTGATGTTTGTGTCTGTGTGTGTCAGTGATATGTATGTGTGTGTGTGTGTTTCAGTGTCAGAGGGGTGTCTGTATGTGTCTATGGTGTGTGTGTTTTAGTGGTGTGTGTTTGTGTGTCAGAGGGGTGTCTGAGTGTGTCTATGGTGTGTGTGTTTTAGTGGTGTGTGTTTGTGTGTCAGAGGGGTGTCTGAGTGTGTCTATGGTGTGTGTGTTTTAGTGGTGTGTGTTTGTGTGTCAGAGGGGTGTCTGAGTGTGTCTATGGTGTGTGTATTTTAGTGGTGTGTGTTTGTGTGTCAGAGGGGTGTGTGTGCATGTGTTTGTGTGTCAGAGGGGTGTCTGAGTGTGTCTATGGTGTGTGTGTTTTAGTGGTGTGTGTTTGTGTGTCAGAGGGGTGTCTGAGTGTGTCTATGGTGTGTGTGTTTTAGTGGTGTGTGTTTGTGTGTCAGAGGGGTGTGTGTGCATGTGTTTGTGTGTCAGAGGGGTGTCTGAATGTGTCTATGGTGTGTGCTTGTGTGACATTTTTTCTTACGCTTCTATGGCTCTCTCAGCTTCAACTCCCACCACCACTGGAGACTTTGTGCTAATGTTTCCTTTGTCGGTGTCCCTGGTTTGAGGTGTTCATTAGCACCGTTCCGGAAAAATCCAGTTGTCCAGTATGTGAGGTTGAAGGGTACTTCGTTACAAGCCTCACGCAAGAATTCTGGCGGCCAGCTGTGATCAACAGTACGGCTCTTCTTGTTGTCACGCCTCCACTGGAGACCTTCTTCTGCTGTTTTCTCTGGGTAGGCTGTCTTCCAGAATGTCCGTGTGCGTGGGACGTGAACAGGTACACCATCACGCTTTGAATTGACCACTCTGGGACAGACAGCCTCCCTGCGTTCAGGACCGGGACGGACAGCCTCCCTGCGTCCAGGACCGGGGCGGACAGCCTCACCGCGTCCAGGGCCGGGGCGGACAGCCTCACCGCGTCCAGGACCGGGGCAGACAGCCTCACCGCGTCCAGGACCGGGGCGGACAGCCTCACCGCGTCCAGCACCGGGACGCACAGCCTCACCGCGTCCAGGACCGGGGCGGACAGCCTCACCGCGTCCAGCACCGGGACGGACAGCCTCACCGCGTCCAGGACCGGGGCGGACAGCCTCACCGCGTCCAGGACCGGGGCGGACAGCCTCACCGTGTCCAGGACCGGGGCGGACAGCCTCACCGCGTCCAGGACCGGGACGGACAACCTCCCTGCATTCAGGACCGCCTTTCTTCTGGTTGTTGGTCTTTCCAGAAGAGCTTCTCTGTCCATCTGCTTTGTTGTTTGGAGGATTCTCTTTGTTGTAGTTGATCTTCCGCCCTTTTCCCCTTGTTCCTCTCCTGGTTTTTCTCTTTTTGGCCTCCTCAGGAGGGTCACTTGTCTTTACGTCCAGAGGCTGTACATCACCGTATGAAGCGTCTTTGAGGTCGAGATGTTCACTGGCAGACATCTTCAGAGGCTGGAGACTCGCCGACAGGGCTTCATCTTGCATGATCTCTAGGAGCTCTCTGTTGGCATCAGCTACAGCATTATTGGAGCTCACTAGATGATCCAGATGTGTCTCCAGAGTGTCCTCCACAGTCTTATCCATGCTGGGGTCCATAACTTCATTTTCGAGAGGCTGGAGACTTGCCGACAGGGCATCATCAAACAGGACGTCCAGGAGCTCACTGATGACTGTGTCATCGTTGGAGCTCACTAGATCCTCCAGCTGTTTCTCCTCAGTCCCCTCTAGAATGTTATTCATGGCTGTGTTGGTGGCTTCAGCAGCCGCTTCATTAGCCACCGTAGTCTGCACAGTCTCAGCTTTCAGCAGCTGCTCCATGCGCATCCCGACCTCATCCAGCAGCGTGTTCAGGAAATGCTGGATTGCTGCATCTTCCTCTTTAGTGAGGCTACCTTGTGTTGGAGGTGCCGTGGCCTCCACAGTCTTATCCATGCTGGTTTCCATGACTTCATTTTCGAGAGGCTGGAGACTTGCCGACAGGGCATCATCAAACAGGACGTCCAGTAGCTCTCTGATGACTGTGTCATCGTTGGAGCTCACTAGATCATCCAGCTGTTTCTCCTCAGTCCCCTCTAGAATGTCGTTCATGGCTGTGTTGGTGGCTTCAGCAGCCGCTTCATTAGCCACCGTAGTCTGCACAGTCTCAGCTTTCAGCAGCAGCTCCATACGCATCCCGACCTGATCCAGCAGCGTGTTCAGGAAATGCTGGATTGGTGCATCTTCCTCTTTAGTGAGGCTACCTTGTGGTGGAGGTGCCGTGGCTTCCAGCGTCTCAGCCGAAAAGCTTTCAAGGCTGGACGTGGGACCTACTGGCAGGCCCAGTGCGTGGGCCTCTTCCTCCACCACCTGTTCTTCCCCTTCATTGACTTCCCTCCATGTCCTCCCTCTCCCCCTCCTCCTCTTTCCTTTCTTCCTCTTCTCACCCTGCTGTTCCTCGTTCACCTTGCTGACCGAGTCCGAGTCCGAGTCGGACTCCCGGCCTCGGCAGCACCAGCTCCAGAGGCAGCTCATCTCGTCACATGTCTGAACAGAATGATGTGAAACCAGCCGTGCACCCCTATTTATAACCTCTGGTCCTTTATGACGTCACACATACACATTATGACGTCACGTCCTGATGACATCCGAACTCCAAACAACATTCTGCTGAGTCATGCTGACCAGTGAGGGAGGAGCTACAGTCCAGCGTAGTTACTGCTTTCCCGAATGAACGCTGCTAATTAGGCTAGGCTAGCGGAACGGAGCCGGGGCGGAGGAGCAGCGCTGACAGCTCAGTTACACCGGCGAGTTTGGCGACTATTAAACAGCGTTTTAGATGCACTGCTGTAAGGTAACATCACCTATTCCCCACGCGTCGGTTTCCCCTACACTCATTCATTCGTTCATTTTCCCGTCTGTGTAATAAAAACACTTGTCACCCATTCATATGAGGCCGTGGTTATATGTCCGTTTCCCCATTAAATCGGTTGGCAAGACCATCTAAGCTGTGTTTGGACATCAGATCTGTGTGATTAGTGCTTTATCTCGCGATTGCGTCATTCATATAATCAGTTCGTGTCTGTTTTTATACAATTCCATTGAATAAAACTTCACAGGTGACGTTTCTGTCTCGTTTCTTTAAAATTATTGGCCCGAACGTGACCAAAGTGCGTATTGGTTGCTAGGCAGATTCTGCAGCGTCCAACCACTCATGAAATCGTGCATGACTTCGGGCATTTCCGCCCTAAGTACTGACAGGCGAAAAGAGCCGAACTCTGTTCGGAGCGCAGCGCTGGTACAGCAGCGGTGGGGGGTAAATCTCAATCTTTAAACCTACTGTTTGCTTTCTCACAGAGAAGTACCCTAAAAAACATTGGGTTGAAATTGACCCAAATTGGGTTATTTTCACAACCCAGCGCTGGGTCAATATTGGACAAACACGGCATTGGGTAGAATTGACCCAGTACATTGGGTTATTAATGTGACCCAGCATTTTTGGGTCAAGCATTTAACCTAAATGCTATGTAATTTTAACTAGAATGCTGGGTTAAATGAACCAAAAGTTTGGGTTGTACTGTGATTACTTTTAAATGTATAATTTAGACATTATTTTAACACATACTTTACATATTATATATTCTTACACTTAAAAGAAAAATACCACTTTTAAGCACCAACAATAATTTATATATATATATATATATAAAGCACATTTCTCAATGACAACAATAATAACAATAACAGCAGCAACAACAATTACAAGCAACCTTATTCAATAACAAATTTTCTTTTGCTTGAGAAATTAATAAAATAAAAAGAGGTAACACACATGGCGTCATTCTGGGAGCTGTCACTGATCTGTGGCAAAAATAAATGCCCGCAAGAGTCTTATGGAGGGAGATTCATGACCTGGTAGCTCATAAACAACAGTCTGAAGAACACTGTCGGGGGTAGTTTATATCAAATACAAAGAACGCCTTAAAACACACATCATTGGGACACCCCCAACAGAAAAATAAAAACCTCAGCATAGTGAGAAACAGTTAAAAATGCTGTTAAATTGAGGTAGACTGCTAATAAAATGTGACTTTTTTCAACTGGATCTTAAGACTGGCGCTGTTCCAACAATATGGAGGTGTAAGCAAACCAGCAAATTTTACGACAATAACTGTACCTCTATATTTGAGTTTAGCTGGTTGCTAGGCTGTTGTCATGATACTGTTTACACTCAGGATGAGCTGCTTTTGTGGGTGTGGTTTGACTAAAAGTCTCAGGACTAAGTGATAAGGTGGTCTATTTCTACATTACAGCTCTTTCAAATTATCATCAGAATCTGAAGAACCAGCGCTGGAAAATCCTCAGTCCCAGTCAGTCATAATGCTGTTGTACTGCGGCGCTGTTCACTGTTGTCCACCAGTGACGTCACACGGTACCGCTCAGGAATTTCCGTAGCGAGCTCAGGTTTTTTCCGTCTGTTTAATTAAAAGAGTCAATTTTAAAGAAAAATTAAGCAGCGAATTTCATTTTAAGTCATGTTCATATATTTTCAGTATCCAAAACAATATGAAATCACCAGGGCTGTCCAAATGTGGTGCTTAGCCTTTAATAGCGCCGCACTCTCTTTACAGGCTCACATCTAGATGAAAGTCAGCGGTGAAAATGGAGCACAAATAATAAACTAAAAGTATCAGACGTTGGGCAGGATACAGCCAATAACCTGATCTACCAAAATATGTCTGGAACCACTTAAGGCTGAGACATCCCAACTGTGATCAGAGACAACTAACTACTTAGTTTAGAGGTAGGTGTGTAATTACAACAGAGCAGAATATTACCAGATTTATATCTCTCAACTTACAGGCTGTAGATCAATGAATGACTTTCTTGTCTCTTCACAGCTCAGACGGAAGGTCTTCCGGCAGAATCCTATAGACAGAAGCTGGTAGGACTACTGGCAATAATCTCACAGCCCTGTCACCTTGCGCATCTGGAAACAAGAATCTCTTATTAGGAATAAGAATCTTTTGTGGTTACATGTTCTAACCTGCCAGCTGTAAAACTACTTCTTTCCATTTTTTCTCTCACGTGATAGTAAAATGTATTCTCTGATTTACATGTTCACTAAAATGTTGTGTACTAATTTTTTTAAACATAGTATCCACTGTGAAGACTACCTGCACACACAGAATCCAGTCTTGAAAGAATTCCAGAAGCTTGCTTCTCCTGGCTAGCAAACCATAAATTTCTGTCTCTGAAAACGGGCATCCACTTTTCTGCCAGTTATCCAAGTTTCCCAGCACAGGCTGGGTGTAGAATGGCAAAGTCCTGAGCAATCTGCAGACATAATTTTCATTTAATTACTTTTCCAAGTAAATTACAGATAACATTCAGTAATTCTGACTTACTATCAAGTGCATTCTGACTTTGCATATCCTACCATTCCTGGAGTATCCAAAAGACGTGGATGCTCTTTTTTGACCTCCTCCACTGTCTTTGACCCATGCTCCCTTATCCACTTAGCTCTGTGGATGGCTGTCTGCTTCATGTATTCTTCTATTTGGTTAAGGGGTCGGATGTTATTTCTTAACCACTCCGTCATCGCCACTGCCCTCTCATCAGATATTTCAGTCTCTGTATTATGCAGAGAAAGACAACGCCTTCACTGTTTGAAGTAGACACCACAAATTATCTTGCGTTATTTCCTGACTGGAAGCAGGAAATCCTTCAAAGTCATGTGTTATACAATGTGATAAAATAATGACATTCTACACATTCACCTGAAACTAAATTTGTAGGTTTACACAAATCAGCTATATTAGCTAGTATTAATCTTTACAGCAATTAATGGCTCAGATCCTTACGCTCGCCCATGTTTCCTGCTTCCAACAAGAACTGACTATTCTTTTCCTGTCTTGACCTCTCTCCCCTTGACAGGTGGTTCTGAAGTTATGGCTAATCAGTGTACTTTAATGAAAACTTAACAGCAGAACCAAACATGTGAACTGTAGCATAAATGGCAAGTCACAAACTGTTTGATTTTCCAAAACGCACCAGCCATTCTACAGTGATCATGCCGTAATGACAATACTGTCTAATAGAGGATCACATTAAAATCAGCAAGACAAGTTACCCAAAACCTTTCTTGGTATGATAACCTGTTTGTGCATGTACCTGGCAATACCAATTAGTTACAGGGTTCTCCACAGGGCTAGGTCTGCACTTTCCACTACGGAGCCTCTTCCGTACATTTCTTAAACGCTCTTCAACGAAGCCAGTTGCTGGTCTGTGAGTTCGACCTGGACTATACCACGCCTCCTTTAAAAAAAAAAATTCAAATATTCTTTGACATGTCAGACCTAAAATAACCACATAATACACACACAAAGTCCGGTGTGCTTTGATTTTTACTGGCACTTACATTGCCGTTCCCATGCTGATCCCTTAGATACGGAAATTCCGTCACTAAAGATGAGGCCAGGTTTTCCTTGTTTCCAATGCTGGACTGTAAACAGATATCAGATGTATTTACACACATACACACACACACACACACACGTCACACAACATCAGTCAAAACAGTACACTCACGTCTCTCCGAACCGCTCCATGAGATGTGACACTAGGATTCTAACCATAGACCTCCTCTGCTTGAGCGAGATGCACCGTTTGGTGTCAAGACTGCACATTATCTCTCTACTCTCCGGTGTTTTCTCGAGGGCCTCCCTAATTTTCTGGGAAGATAGAAGGGGGGAAAAAAAAAAAAAAAAATATAGGGAGCACAAATATCCCATTCAACTTTTCAGTCTTTTGTGAATACCTTATGGGGATGGCACAAGGCCAAAGTTAAAAAAAAAAACAACCTAAAGACAACAACAACAACAACAACAACAACACCACATACAAACGTTCCCCCTTGTCCTGAAGACATGGCTTTATGCTGCTGGTCCAGTGATGGTCCTGCTGATGGGCCATTTTCAACCAGCTCAAGTTGCATTTCCTTTAGAGACAACCAAATAAAATTAGTCTCATGTGTTAAAGAGCAAAACTGGTGAAAGGCAATACATGCTCAATGAAGATAACTGAAATCTCTGAAAAAAAATATTTGATTATTTGTCCAATATTAAATTGACATGTTTGGTGACTGAATATAACATCTTTAGATCTGCATTATGAAGTAGGTTTAGGCAATAGGTCGGTGTATTCAGATATCAGAAGTGACTAACAACTGACACAATGAAGATGCTGCAGAGGTGGTGTGTGTGTGTGTGTGTGTGTGTGTGTGTGTGTGTGTGTGTGTGTGTATATATATATATATATATATACACACATACATATATATACACACACACACACACACACACACACACACACACACACACACACACACACACTTTTGAAATCAAAACTTTTGCTAATTATTTTTCAGACCGACATCACTCAGGCCTACTACAAAGTTAATGTGCTATCAAACAAGAAAGAATATAACCAGTGACTCCCTAACTTAGGGTTAAACCACCATAAAAAAGGACAAAAGTAAAGACAGGTTGGGTGTCAAAACTGGGGCTACGGTTTCATTATGAAATACAGATAACAGTCAGAAACTATGTTCAGAAGCATATTAGAGATTACTTAACAACTTGACATGGTTTGACGCAACTGATTTAGGCATGTAGTTTGAACAATACTAACTGCTGAGGTATCAATTTAAGACTTGTAAGCTCTGCTTCCATAAAAGCTATCAAAACTAAAAGTGTAGCCGACTAAATTCAAAATTTTCCTTTAAAACTGCTCCTTCAAAAATGTCAACTTACCTAAACCTGCTAGGAGGCTTATGGGTTAGTTTATAAAAGCAGAGTAGGTTATAAGACCTGTAAGATTTTTAATGGAAACCATTTACAATTTCATGTAGTTTGGGAACAGTTATTACATAAAAAGATTTTCCAAATACATGTCCATTCTTCATTAGGACCTCACATTTCAGCTTGCTACCTTTTTACTAACGTGAAGACCGTAATGTAGCACAGGATGAGCATATCATATATATTATAAAAATTGTTCTGAACTTCAGAACAGTGCCACCACATACTGCTATACTGTATCAAAATAAATAAATAAAAATAAACGTTTAAGGACAACTTGTGTTATTGTGCACAATGTATAACAAGAGTACAGATGGGGCAATGTATGTCTTCAAAGGAAAAATGCAAAGGATAATGGTACATGGTCAAAAACTGAAATGCCTAAAAAACAGTTTTTTAAAAAATTACAGTGAAGGAAAAAGTCTCGAATGGTCTGTAACGCAGAGAAACATAGCGATTATCATCGCCCTCTTTATAGGACCTTGCAAAATGGAGAGGGTGGTGATCATCAAGACAGTTCACATCAACCACATCAAGCTCAGATCCAGGAGACACACTGTAAGAAAAATAGTGTCTTTCCAATCCTACTGTATCATACTTCCTCACAATCAGTTTGACAGAGGACTCCACGGATACAATGCGCTCTACCATAGCAAACTGAGGCTCACCATCACAAGCGTGAGAGACTAGAAGAGACATTCCAGGCCTATATTCAGTGCCCCTCCATCTCACCCAAGATGGAACATACACTTCAGTGAAAAGCGGCATTTCAAACTTGTGCTTGATGCTGTCATATCCATCAACACAGCCCAACAGATCTGTGCATCCTGGACCAACTTCTAAGTTGTGGCTGAGCAAATTACCCGAGAGGAGGTGGTAGCACAGCAGCATCTGATGCCTGTAAGCCACTGTTTTGCAGATGTTGCGAAAGTTACAAGTAACATGACTGAGTCTTTTGAAAAAGCCATGCTTGGTCTCAAATCGCATAGCCCACAACAGAACCACAGGGCCTAACTTCCTGATTGCACCAGGATAATGGACCATAAAGTGATGTTTTGGTTTTAGGTGCCTACCAGGGTAAAGCTCCAGAAGACTGTGGTGCTCCTGGATGAGGTAACCTAAGAGAATTGATGCTTCTGGTTAATGATGGAGAAAAAACGAACTCCATGCAACTCAGTAAAAGAAGAAGCAACTCCCAGTATTGGTTGCCCTCTGGGATAAGGTCACCGATGACAAGAGGAAGTAATCTTAACAGACACCAGGTCTGTGATGCAGTCTACCTGAGAGCTCCATCTGGGTTTTTGAGCTCATGTGATTTAATAGGGGACGGCTTGTTATGACTGTCAATGAACCCATAATCAAAACGTGTAAGTCTGTAGTTGATCTGATCTAGGGTTATAAGCTTTTGCTCAATGAGGGAACTGAGAACAAACTTGACTTGATATCCTCTAATTCCTTCCAGAATGTCATGCATGATATCTCTTTATCATGATATCTCTAGGGACTCTTCTCCCTGCACGCTGCTGTCTTCACCTACAACCTGCTGTTGCTGGAGCACTGCTTTCACAGAGGACGCGGAGGCTAAGCAGTGAACATGTCTGTGACCTTAGCACATTTTGCAGCACCTACAGAGTCTCTTCGCATGTAACTTCTCCGCACCGCCTTTCTGCCGCTTCAGTTTCGCCATGTTGCCCCTCGTTTTACACACACACACACACACAACACTGAAACTAGCCGGAGTTACAGCGGACCACGCAGAGAAAGGGTGGGGCCGCTTTCGTCCTATATCCTGATTGGTTGAGTCTACTGTCTATATTGAAAAGAAGAAAAAAAAAAGGGGAAGAAAAAAAAAAATCCAACAGCTTTGGCCCTGAGGACTGTCGGCCACCGGGCAAAAGCCCGGTACGCCAGATTACCTGTCCAGCCCTGCCTCTGCCTCTTCAAAAGCACAGTTTCAACTCATTTGCAGTGACGGACAAAAACAGGCTGACAACAATGAAACGTATTAAAGTAAGATGAAAATGTGCAGCCCTCGATGTTTTTAAAATCATTAGCCAGCCAGGGAATTCCATCACGCCTTCTAACCCAACACCATAAATGGGCGATGATGAAGAATAGCTGGCTATCAATAAGGACATCAAAATGGCTATGATAAAAGCAAGCTAACCAATCATTAAGCTTCAGCTAATATAACTTACACTTACTTCATTCCTTATTTCATTCACTGAAACCACAGAGAGGCACTGAAATTAAAAGAAGAGTAATAGCGGAAAAATAAAGGACATGTTCGGTATGTGAAACCCGTTTCTTTTAATGAAACTACCTCTTCCCCCTCCCAATCTGAACTGATTTAACCTTGGACTCAACATCTGCACCTTACCTACACTGCACTGCTGCTGTTAGAACAACACTGTTTACATCTATTACTGCACAGAGTAATATTGTTTATTGTTTACATCTGTCACTTGATGCACTTTATGAACAGCTGCTCCACTTATTTGTACATACGCACATGTAACTTTAATTTTATTTCAAGTTTGCACACGCTGTACACTTTTTTGCTTTTACCTTTTACAACTGTTTTTTAGTTATTCTTATATTTTCTTTTTTTATTCTCTTAAGAGTACTGCCTGCTCTGCTCTGCTCCTGACAATAAAACTCTTGAATCTTGAACAATGTAGCTAGCTAACCTAGCTATGTGTAAGCTAACTAATAGCCGCCGCCTCACAACGTCTGTGTCCCTTATAAAACGGTAAATTGTCAAAAAAAAAGCACACTAGTATTTTCTGTGGTATGTAAAGACTGTGTTTGAAGAAAATGTGGTTTAGAAATAGTTCGATGCTCGTGGGTACTCCACTGTTTTATTCCGTTAGCCTCCTAGCTAACGGTAGGTTAGCTAGCTAAAACGTCGGTCACCACTCGTTCGCAGGACAGTTGTTGCGTGGAACTGTTATTTTACCTCAGGCAAACCGCCTAACGTCTAATTTTCCCTCACAAATTGAGGTTAAATAAAAAATATATTATAAGTATTGCGTAAAGCTTACGTCAGTTAGCATATTAGCTAACTAGCATAGCTAACATGCTAATGCTCGTAATACGTTTTTTTTTTTTTTTTTTTTACCTCAATTCGTGAGAGAAAATTAATTAAGATATCTGGTAACTAGCTTATAATCAATATTTTGGGGCAAATTTAAGATTAATCAGTTTAGCAACTTACTTTCTTTCGGCTGTGGTCCGGCTGCCGGTGCCTCTTCCAGCGGGAGGGAAGCGGCGTAGGCGGGAAACGGGCGTCCGGGGAGTTCCGTTACGTGTACGTTCCCTTTAGACGTCCGCACTGCAGACCCAACAAACGGAAAAATAACCCATATTTTTTGGGTTGTTTAAATAACCCAGCATTTTTTAGCCAGCAGAATTTTCCAGACAATTCAGGCCTCTTATTTCACCACTCTTTTTAAAAGTAATCTCAGAAATGTCCGAAAATACATCCATACCCTATCATATGAATACTCCTCACACTTATCTTAATACCACATAAAAAATCCACGATTGCTCCAGCTACCGTCCCATTTCACTGATCAATTCAGACATACAAATCATAAGTAAAGCTTTATCAATCAGATTCATCAAAGGGAGACAGTCCTCAGAGAACACACGCAGGTTATTCAATGTAATTCATATGTATAACAGCGAAAAATCTCCATATATATATATATATATTCAAAACTCCAACTAATTCAATATCAAAGCCTTCCCAGAATATACATTACAGCCTCTAAACTAATTCAGGCACAGTGATAAATGCCAACATCGTCCAGCTTTAACAGATAGTAGTTATCACGCCTTCTGGAATGGTCCCCCCGATCCAGCAGTTTTGGTCAGAGGTCATGGACAGGCCTGGTCATCCCTTTATGTCTCATTGTAGCGCTACTTAATGACCTTTCCTCACTTTCACCACCCAATCACCTCAAATCCTTTATATTTCATTCCACTTTCCATTACTAAAAAAGCTATACTGCTGAACTGGAAGGACAGAACCCAAATTTCAATAAAGCTTTGGCTGAACCTCCGAACGGATCACTGTAACCTGGAGAGACTTACAGCAAATTTCAAAAATAACACATAATCTTTCAAGGAAACCTGGTCACAATTTTTACAATATATTGATAGCTGCCTTCCGCCCGATGACCGCTGGGATAGTTCCATTGTTAAGTTTCTGCATTTGTCTGTCCTGTATGTCCAGTTTGTCCATTGTTAAGTGTTATTGTTATCATTCTTCTTATGCTTATTACTATTATTGTTATTTCATCCTCTCTTTACTTTTTTGTCTTTTGTTTTTTTGTTTTGCTCAAATCTAGGGGTGGGTGAGGGTGGTGGGGGGGTTGTTTGGGTGGTTGTGGTGCCACATCACCTTATATCTGTATGATCATTAATAAATGAAGAGCTGTGACTTTGTTATTAACGTGAAAAAGAAATAATAATAATATGTCCCTTGGAAAAGGGGGACGGTGGTGTGGTGTGGTGGTGTTTTGCTCAAATCTAGGGGTGGGTGAGGGTGGTGGGGGGGGGTGTTTGGGTGGTTGTGGTGCCACACCACCTTATATCTGTATGATCATTAATAAATGAAGAGCTGTGACTTTGTTATTAACGTGAAAAAGAAATAATAATAATATGTCCCTTGGAAAAGGGGGACAGTGGTGTGGCAAGGAATGTTGGCCTGGGAATTAAAAAAAGAAAAAAGAAAGAAAATAGCACCCTACAAATAAGCACTTCTGGAAAACAGTTACTTAAGTCATAATGACTAGTTGAAAACAGCTGGATTATCTAGAAATGACCATTTTCCAGAGATATGATGGCAATGATGTCAGTGGAGGATATGGCTGAATGGCTCCATCCCAATCTACCAAACTTACTCTTTAAGCCAATTCTAATTGAACACTTCTAATACTGTCCCACTAATAAGCAACAATAATAAAAGTAACATTTTTTATTTGTCCAAACATTGAAGCCTTTTTGTGTATATTTTTAAGAACTTTTTTTAAAAATGTGGTTGAATTGCAAAGTTCACAGTACTTATTTAGATACATCTGGGATACTCTGTGTTAACTAACCTTATTTCCAAAAAAGTTGGGTCGCTGTGCAAAAATGCAAAAAAAAAAAAAATGAAATGATGTGCACATCATTTAAATTCTGTATTTCA